>NW_027136271.1:0-38817 GCF_039906515.1 Pseudorca crassidens | reverse complement strand
GCACTCACCACCAGCTTCCCTTAGGTTACACTTTAACTGTCATTGATAGATGATGTCAATAAAAATATCTATTCTTTTTCAGATTATTTCCCCTTATAGGTTATTGCAAAATGTTGAGTGTAGTTCCCTGTGCTATACAGTAGTTCCTTGTTGATGATCTATTTTATACATAGCAGTGTGTATGTGTTAATCCCAAACTGTTAATTTATCCCTCCTCCCACCTTTCCCCTTTGGTAATAATAAATTATAAGATTTTATACTTCTCAGAAATGGGGGAGCTGAAAGAGAGGTATCATTTTCAATGGAAAAGCATTTAAAACAAGATTGAAGCTTTAACCAAGATTATTAGATGTACATCCTTGGAAAGAAATCACTTCGTTTCTCTAATATTGACCTGACAAATAAGACAAACCTTTTCACTGAACTTGCTTATAATAAAGTGATGGAAATATCAAATGGAAGTGTTAGAAACATCTTATTTTACCCGAGCCTTATACACTGTTCTATGTTAACTACAGTTTGGCTCACACATCTGTTCATTGAGGTTACAATAGTCTCAATTTCTGTTACTGATCCTCCAGAGTGGACCCCAACAAGTGTCCCCCTGCCCAGTGTCATTGGGGCCAACAGATCGAGACTGAGTTTGGTTCACAAGCAAAGGAAACTTTATATTTTGATCAGAGAATGGAGAGGTGAGAGCATGCACTACCCCGTGGGCTGTGGGCTGGGCTGCTGTGTAGAGATCCTGTCAGAGTCAGTGGGAGGGAGGGGGCGGAGCTCTCGAGGGCCAGGTTGGCTGCAGCTCAGGCTCTATATCGCGGAGTCTGCACTGGGCCCCAGGAGCTGAGGTGTCGACCCAGCCATTCTGCACTAGGAAATCTGGTCTGAAGTGCCGGGTGTGGAACCTCTGCATGCGGGACCCTAGGAGCACGTGAAATTAGACAAAGCACAAAGGATAAAAAAGGTTAGACTTGACTTTATTGCCCAGATTCTATTTTTATCTCCCAGGGATTTTTAATGGGCTTTGCTGGGGACAAACCCCTCCTCTGCCTTTTGTCCCGTTCCTCATTCTTGGAGTGCTGAGGGTGCAGACACTTCTTCTGTAACTGCTGAGTGCTGAGTTGGGAGCCCTAATACCCGGGGGCGAGGGTCAGAGCTTCTCCCCAGCAGCCTCCAGGTGACGTTGATTGTCCCCAGGCCCCCTGCCTCCTTGCTCGTCCACCTGAGCACCAGCATTGGAAGTGTTATAGATTCTAATGACCTTTAAGGGTCCAGGAAAGAGATGTGCAGAGACGCTGTGGGGGCCGGTTTCACCCCGCCCCACATTTGTTCGGCCACCTTAGGCTGACCATTTCTGTCAGCCTAGATGCTCTGACCAGTAGTCTGCGCTTTCTTCAATTAGGCCCCTGAATTAACGTACAAACAGCACCAGGTGTCAGAGCCCTGCCCGCTCAACTCCCAGACAGTCCAGGGTCAGTGGTGATCAAGGACCATGATGACCACTGAGTCAACAGCCTTTTGAAGTAAACAGGAGTCCAGCCGGTCTTATTGGCCACCATCATCACGGTGTCTGTAGGCTTTTCTATGGTGACAGTGTGATATACGGTTCCCCCGCCAAGATTATTAGCTCCCCTCTGGGTGCAGTAAGTCCTGCAAGCAGTAGTCTACTCTTTTGGGACACACTCTTATTGTTTTATGAGAGAAACTCCAGGTCAAGTGATGTTCACACGAGTCGTCATGGTGCCCTGTTGCCCCCGGTTATCTCTCTGGATGTTGGAGTTGGAGGGCCTCCTCACTCGAGGTCGGTGTGCCCACGGAGCGAACCCTGCAACTTCAGGGCATCGTTGGTGGTTAGGATCACCACGTGGGGTCCTTTTCCCTTAGGAAGGAGGTGGCCTTTTGGGCTGCTGATTTCCAGGTTTTTAGATACCGCCAGTATCTTGGCCAGATGCGGCAGTGGGCCAAGCCCCTTGGTGACCGTAGTTTATCCTACCTGGATGGCATTCTTGCATTGTTCCATTTCAAGTGGTCCCAGTTTTTGCACTAATTCTCCAATGGCGATTCACCTTTCACCGGGAATGTAAAGGTCAAAGGGTTTAGCTAAATTAGGGAGTTCCAGGGCAAGGGTCTGAATTGACTGCTCTTTCCATTCTTGAAAGGCCACTTCTGGATTCTATTCAAAAGGATCATCATCTTTTCCTTTCAGTGTTTCATATAGAGGCCCAGCTAGTAGACTGTAGTTAGGGATCCAGAAGCAGCAAACCCTGGCCTCCCCAGGAACCCCTAAGCTGTCTTCTAGTTTTAGAAAGGGATAAGGCTGCAAATGGTTTCTTCCCTTTCCTGGGATGGGCTTCTCCGACCTTCTGTGAGAATGAAGCCCAGGCAGGTCACCGCAGTCTGTGATATTTGAGCTTTTTCTTGGACAACTTCTATCCTTTATTGGCTTGGTAGTTCAGAGGCCTCCTTAGTAGGGCTGGCGATCAGAATGTCGTCTGCGTACTGAAGGAGGGTTTCCTTTTCCAGAGGTAGAACTTTTAGGTCTTTAGCTAAGCTTTCCCCAAAGATGGTGTGGGAATTTTTGCACCCTTGGGGCAAGACGGCCCGGAAGTATTGTTTTAGTTGTATGTTGAGTCCTGCCACTCACAAGCCAAAATTTCTTGTGACTCTGGGACTAATGGAATACAAAAGAAGGCATCATTGAAGACTAATACAGAATACCATGTCCTGGTGGTTGGTAGAATGACCAGCAGGGTGTAGGAATTAGGAGCAACTGGAGGTATATCCTCGGTGGCTTCACTGACTGTCCTGACATCCTTTACCAGGTCCCCAGCAGCCCATGGGGCTCTCGTGGTCAGACCAATCCCAGAATATGGAGCTCACCTGGGCAGGTACCCCACCCCCACCCCAGCCCACGGGGCTCTCGTGGTCAGGCCCTTCCCAGGATACAGAGCTACCCTTGCAGGTACCATGGCAGGGCTGGGCACACAGGAACCGTGCACATAGCCCTCATTGCAGAGCACCCCCAGCTCACCTGTCGCTCAGAGCTGGCACAGAGCACCTCAGAGCAGGACTTGAACTAACAAACAGCAGCTGCGACAGGTCTGTGACCCTGGGCGTCACTCTGTGCGGCCTCCCTCCACCTGGTCTTCCAGAGACTTCCACTGCACCCGGGGCACCAGGCCTCTGTCTCCAACCACCACCCACCCCTCCTCTCCCTGACTCCTGGGTTCCTCTCATAAGGAGAGGGTTTTCTTGAAGTTGTCTCCCACTCATGGGCCAGATAAAATGATTAGAAAACAAGCCAAAGCTGCAGCCCCTTGTCTATCCTGACTCTCAGGAGCCCACACCTGTTCCTTGGACCTGGCCGGTTCAGCAAGTTCCATTTTCTGCAACTGTGAGCCCCTGAGGGGTGATGATTGGCTGACCTGGGCAGCCTTACCGTGCGGGCCAGCCCTCCCCAGGTGTGCCTGGGTTGAGATCAATATAAATACCACTCCAGGCAGCAAGAGCCCCTGCAGCCGTGCCTGACGCCATTTTCTCTGCCCTGTCAGCAGTCTCGGGGCTGGGCTGGTGGGAGGGAGTGAGAGGCCACGGCTTTGTGGGTGGCCCAGTGTGAGTGGGGCTCTGCTGGACTTTCTGCAGCAGTTGCCAGGCTGCCACCTGCTAAAGAAGAGGATGTGTCACCCATACCTGCTGCTGGAATTTCTCCCTGGGCAGAGGTGAGGAAGGAAAAAAGCAGTGGGGGCAGGGACAGGACGGGTATCTCAGTCAGGGAAATGGAAATCTTCCAGAAGAGCACCCAGGGCCAGGACCATCCTGGCTGGCCTGCAGGCACCAAGTCGGCCGGCATGCTGTCACTCGTGTGGCTCTATGGCCCTTCCTCTAGGCTTTCAAGTCCTTGTATATATTCAGGTGTTTTACCTGGGACGGGTGGGAATAGTTCAGCAGCAACTGGCCTGGGGCTCAGCTCACGTTTACTCACAGATGCCTCGGCACGGTGCCCCAGCTTTGCAATGAGGACGCTTGTTGCGTGGGGGCTGCTGGCTGAATGGGAGACGATTCCCCACCACTGGCCAACTTCAGAATTGTTTACAACTGGAGCAAGTGCCCTGATACGGTTTTCCTCTGTGGAACTGGTGGGTTCTGTGTTTTTTTTCTCTTTTTTGTTTTTGGTTCAAGGTAGATTTTATTCCTCTTTTTTGTATTTACAGATATAAGCATGGAAATAATTTATTCATATAAATACATGTATGTGAAGGGAATAATTGTTTTTTCTGTTTTATTTTTTAAATTTTATTTCTTTTTAATTTTGAATTTTATTTTATATTTTTATACAGCAGGTTCTTATTGGTTATCTATTTTATACATATAAATGTATACATGCCAATCCCAGTCTCTCAACTCCTCCCACCACCACCCCCCCAACAGCTTTCCCCCCTTGTTGTCCATACATTTGTTGTCTACATCTGTTGCTCTATTTATGCCTTGCAAAATGGTTAATCTGTACAGTTTTTCTAGGTTCCACATATATGCATGAATATACAAGATTTGTTTTTCTCTTTCTGACTTACTTCACTCTGTATGACAGTCTCTAGATCCATCGACGTCTCTACAAATGACCCAATTTCATTCCTTTTCATGGCTTAGTAATATTCCATTTTATATATGTACCACAGCTTTATGCATTCGTCTGTCTGTGGGCATTTAGGTTGCTTCCATTACCTCGATATTGTAAATAGTGATGCAATGAACATTGCGGTGAATGTCTCGTTTTGATTTATGGTTTTGTCTGGGTATATGTCCAGTACTGGGATTGCTGTATCATATGGTAATTCTATTGTTAGTTTCTTAAGAAACTCCATATTGTTCTCCGTAGTGACTGTATCAATTTATATTCCCAACAATAGTGGAAGAGGGTTCCTTTTCTCCACACCCTTTCCAGCATTTTTGTTTGTAGATTTTCTCATGATGCCCATTCTATCAGGTGTGAGGTGATACCTCATTGTTGAGTCCATTTTGTTGAGCAAGGGGTAGGTCTTGTCTATTACATATTTGGCTTATTGAATGGTATCTGTGCTAATATCAAACTCTGGTTTTATGCAGCACCACAACTCACTTTCCCCCTTAAGGAAGCATAAGTTGGTTTTCTAAACTTGAGACCCTGTTCTGTTTTGTAATTCAGTTCATGTGTAGCCAAGTTCACATTCCGTGTATTAGTGATATCTTATGATGTTTCTTTTTCTGTGTGACATATTTCAGTTAGAATCATCATACCTGAATCCACTCATTATGCTGCTATGGGCCTGATGACATAGATTTCATGGCTGAGTGATTTTGCATTGTACATAAGTACCACAACTTCTTTATCCATTTTTCACTTTCTGCGATATTGAACTTGTACCGTAAACGAGGTTCTTGTAAACAGAGCTGTCCCAAACTGTGGGGTGGCTGTGTCTTTTTGATTTTAATTTCCCTAAGCTATAGGACCATAAGTGGAAGTGCCCTAGGCTCTGTTGCTTTGTTTTTTAGATGTTTCAGGAAACACCATACACTTCTCCCGAGTGGCTGTTGGCAATTTACATCCCGCCCATCAGCATAACAAGGCTCCCAGTTCTCCATGGCCTGTCCTGCCTTTCTGGATTTTACACTTTTCTCAGATGGCCCTTTTGACCGGGGGGAAGTGAGACTTCATTGTAGTGCAGATTTCCTTTGCAAGCTTGCTTGGTTGGCCAAAAAGGGCGTATGCGTTTTTTCCTGAATATATTCAGGAAAAAACGCATACGCCCTTTTTGGCCAAGTGCATCATTGTGGACGTTCTGCCTCTTTTCCTATGCTTTCAATGCAATTCCAGTCTACCTCCTGAAATCGGTTTCCTGCAATTCTGCCCCGCTTTCAAGTCCTCTTGGCAGCCTTACTTCAGTATATTTTTGGATGATAGCTGTCATTTATAACTCTGCAGTTTTGTGAATTACAGTGCCCCTGAGCTCCTTTCTTCAACTCGCTTTCTTGTGAGCTGGCTGCAACACCGCAGGATGTCTTCAGGCCCTAATCTGGTTCCGGCACGGCATGCTGAGCCTTTGGTTATTTCCTCTTCCTGGTGGGAAATGAGAGTTAAATTTGCCCGTCCAGACACCTCCAGCTAGTCTCTCATTGGTTCTCCCTATTTCTGTTCATCTTCCGCAGAAATTGCAAACTAGGCCAAACAGGAGTTTAAAGGCGCTGACTCTCCAAGTGGGGAGAGTGTTAGTAAAGCGTCTGGAATGTTGCACCCGAGTACCAGGGGAGGAAAACTGAGACATATTTGAACATGTCTCCCGTTCACACGGTTGATCATACTCTGGGTTCCACATGCATGTTTTAGCTGAAGGAAGAATACCTTAAACCTGGAGAGTTGAGACCCGTGGAATGGGTACCATGCAATATGACTTCAAAGGGTCTTCATTTGCTCACTGAACCTCTCCAATCCTATCACTGCTGCGTTTATGCCCCTGTACACATGCTTGATTCTCTTTTGGAGACATAGCAATCCATAGGTTTTAAGATACTTACTACTCAGGTACATTCTTAGGCGTTTAATATGGGGTGTTGAGTCCATTTCGTTGAGCAAGGAGTAGCTCTTGTCTATTCCATATTTGGCTTAAGGAACTTTATCTGTGTTCATTTCAATCTCTGGTTTTATGCAGCACCCCAACTCACCTTTCCCCTTAAGCAAGCATAAGTTGGTTTTCTAAATTTGAGACCCTGTTCTGTTTTGGTATTCAGTTCCTGTGTAGCCAAGTTTACATTCCGTGTATTAGTGATATCTTATGATGTTTCTTTTTCTGTGTGTCTTATTTCAGTTAGAATCATCGTACCTGAATCCACTCATTATGCTGCTACGGGCCTGATGACATAGATTTCATTACTGAGTGATACTGCATTGTACGTAAGTACCACAAGTTCTTTATCCATTTTTCACTTTCTTTGATATTGAACTTGTACGGTTAACGAGGTTCTTGTAAACAGAGGCGTCCCAAATTTTGGGGTGGCTGTGTCTTTTTGATTTTAATTTCCCTAAGCTATAGGACCATAAGTGGAAGTGCCCTAGGCTCTGTTGCTTTGTTTTTTAGATGTTTCAGGAAACACCATACACATCCCGCCCATCAGCATAACAAGGCTCCCAGTTCTCCATGGCCTGTCCTGCCTTTCTGGATTTTACACTTTTTTCAGATGGCCCTTTTGACCAGGGGGAAGTGAGACTTCATTGTAGTGCAGATTTCCTTTGCAAGCTTGCTTGGTTGGCCAAAAAGGGCGTATGCCTTTTTTCCTGAATAAATTCAGGAAAAAAGGCATACACCCTTTTTGGCCAAGTGCATCATTGTGGACGTTCTGCCTCTTTTCCTATGCTTTAAATGCAATTCCAGTCTACCTCCTGAAATCGTTTTCCTGCAATTCTGCCTTGCTTTCAATGCCTCTTCATAGCCTTACCTCAATATATTTTTTGAAAATAGTTGGCCTTTATAACTCTGCAGGTTTTTGAATTGCAGTGGCCCTTAGCTCCATTTTTCAGCTCTTATTTTTGTGATCTTGCCTCATAACCACAGGATTCCTTCAGGCCCTATTCTTCTTCTGGGGCACCTTGCTGTGCCTTTGGTTTATTCTTCTTACTGATGTGAATTTAGAGTGACATGTGCCCATTGAAACCGCTACAGCTAGTTTCTCACTGGTTCCCCCTATTCCCATTCATCCTCCGCACTAACTGCAGACTGTGCGATACCAGAACTTAAAGGCATTGACTCTCCATGTGGGGATATTTTTGGTAAAGCGGCTGGAATGTCGATCCGGAGCCCCAGGAGAGGAAAAATGAGGTGCGTTTTAGAAACCTTTCCCGATCATATGGTATACCAGTCGCTGGGTTTCCCAAGCATGGTTTAGCTGTAGGAAGATTCCCTTCAACCTGGAGTGTTGGGACCCTTGGAATGAGTAGCATGAAGTATTGCATTAAACTTTTGGCAGTTGCTCACCAAAGCTCATCAATCCTCTCAGCCCCAAGTGTCCAGCCTTATGTCTTATCCAGCTGTGGGTTTATATGTGGTCAATCCAGGTTGCATCACAGCCCCTGAGCGAATTTTGTAAGAATTTTTCTCTCTTTCATTGTTTCTGCGTTTTGTTTTTAAAATTTATTTCTATAATGGGGTTTAGCTCATTTTCACTGCTGTGTTTGTGCCACTCTGCACACACTTGATTCCCTTATGGAGATATATCAATACATGGGTTTTAAGATTCTTATTACTCAGATATATTTCTCTGCGGTGTATAGGGTGTGTTGAGGCCAGTTCATTGAGCAAGGTGTAGATCTTGTCTAATATCTATTTGGTTTATTGAACGGTATCTGTGCTAATTTCAAACTCTGGTTTTATGCATCACCCCACCTCTCCTTTCCCCTTAAGCTGAAATAAGTGTGTTTTCTAAATGTGAGACACTGTTCTGTTCTGTAATTCATTTCTTGTGCAGCCATATTTACCCTCCCTCTATAAGTGATATCTTATGATATGTTTCTTTTTCTGTTTGACTTATTTCAAGTAGTATTATCGGACCTAAATCCACTCTTTATCCTTCTACTAGCCTTATTACATTGATTTCATGGTGAAGAGATATTCCATTGTACATAAGTACCACATCTTCTTTATCCATTGTTCTCTTTCCTGGGATATTTAAGGTATACTGAAGTTGAGGTTCTTGTAAACAGAGTAGCCCTAAACTGTGGTGTGCTTGTGTCTTGTTAATTTTTAGATTTCCCTAGATATACTCCCATGATTGGAAGTGTCCTATGCTCCGTAGCTCTGTTTTTTAGATGATTTAGGAACCACCATACACTTCTCCAGAGTGGCTCTCGGCAGTTCACACACTGCCCATCAGCGTATAAAGGCTCCCTGTTCTCCATGGCCTGTCCTGCATTTCTGGTTTTTACAATTTTTTAGGATGGCCCTTTTGACCAGTGGGAAATGAGACTTCTTTGTTGTGCACATTTGCATTGCTTGCTTGCTTCGTTGCCCATAAAGTGCGTATGCGTTTTTTCCTGGATATAATCAGGAAAAAACGCATACGCCCTTTTGGGCCAACTGCATCATTGTCGAAATTCTGCCGCTTTTCATGTGCTTTAAAGACGAGTCCAATCTATCTCTTGAAATCTGTTTCTTGCAATTCTGTCTTGCATTCAGATCCTCTTCTTTGCCTTACCTCAACATATTTTTGGACGTTAGTTTTCATTTATAACTCTGCAGGTTTGTGAATTGCAGTGACCCTGAGCTCCATTTTTTAAGTTGCTCTTTTGTGAGCTGGCCTCAAACCCGCAGGATTGCTTCAGGCCCTATTTTGGCTCGGGCGAGGCGGGCTGAGCCTTTTTTCAATTCTTATTCTTAATGGGAAATTAGAGTGATATGTGCCCGTCCAAACCCCTACAACTATTCTCTCATTGGTTCCCCGTTCATCCTCCTCACAATTTGCAAAATGTGTGAAACAGAAGTTGAAATGTGCTGATTCTCCAAGTGGGGAGATTCTAAGTAACGTGGCTGGAATGGTGAATAGGAGCACCAGGAGAGGATAAATGAGCTGCATTTTAGACACATCTCCCGATCACATGGTGTACAGTCCTCTGGGTTTTCCATGCATGTTTTAGCTGTAGGAAGATCCCTTGAACCTGCATATTTGGGACCCATTGAATGGGTACCAGGTAGTATTACTTTAAAGGGTGTGCATTTCCTCACCCAACCTCACATTTCTCTTAGCGCAAACAGTTTCCAGCCTTATGTCTCATCCTGCTGTGGGTCTAGATGTGTTCAATCCATGTTGCATCACCGGCCCTGAGGAAAAGTTGTAAGAGGTTTTCTCTGTCTCTCTGTCGTTTATTTTTTTCAATTTATTACTATATTGGTTACAGCTGATTTTCAAAGCTCTGTTTCTTGCTGCTGTACATCCACTTGATTCACGTACAGAGAGACATCAGTAAATTCTTTTTCAGATTCTTACCAGTCGTATATATTCTTTTCCGGTGACTTGAGTGTGCTGAGTGCAGTTCTTTTAGCTACCGTGTAGGCCTTGTTGATTATCAGTTTGGTATTTGGAATGGTATCTTTGCTAATTTCAACCTCCTGGGTGATGCCTCACCCCTCCCCACCTTTCCCGTTTAGCAGCCTTATGCGTGTTTTCTACATATTTGACTATGTTTTTGTTTTGTAATTTATTTCATGTGTAGCCATTTTGGATTCCACCTTTAAGTGATATCTTATGATATGTGTCTTTTTCTTTTTGAATTCTGTCACTTAGAAAGATCATACGTAACTCCTCCGGAGTTGTTACAACTGGCCATATTTCATTGATTTCCAGGCTGAATAATATTCCACTCTACCTAAGTACCACATCTCTACCCATTTTTTCCCTCCAGAGACATTTAAGTTATATCCTAGTTGAGGATCTTTTAAACAGAGAGGGGGTAAACATTGGGGTGCCTGTGTCCTCTCGATTTTTGTTTTTCTCAAGATATACGCCCATGAGTGCAAGTGCCCTATGCTCTGTAGCTCATTTTTTAGATGCTTTAGTAAACACAATACACTTCTCCAGAATGGCCGTTGGCAATATACATTTCCACTATAAGTCTCACAGGGCTCCCTCTTCTCCTTGCCCTGTCCTGCATTTCTGTTGTTTACGCTTTATGAGGATGGCTCTTCTGACTGATGCGAAGTGATATCTTTTGTAGTATTGACTTCCAGTGCCCACCTGTTTGGTTGGCTAAAAAAGTGTATGCCCTTTTCTTGAATATATACAGAAAAAAACGCATACACCCTTTTTGGCCAACTGCAATGTTGGCAATGTTCAGCTCCTTTTCTTGTGCTTAATGGCGAGTCCTTTCTACCTCCTCAAATCCCTTTCCTGCCATTCTCCCTTGCTTACAAGTCCTTTTCTCTGACTTTCCTCAAGACATTTTTCAGTGATGGATATTTTCAACTCTGCAGTTTCGTGAATTTTACTGCCCCTGAGTTCCATTGTTCAACTTGTGTTTATGGGAACTGGCCACAAAGCAGCGGGATTTCCTCAAGCCCTATACTGTTTCCATGGGCAACCCTAGCCTTTGGTCAATTCGTCTTCCTGATTGGAAATTAGAGTGACATGTGCCTGTCTGAACACCTAGGACTTGTCTCTCATTGTTCCTCATCCTTCCGCTTCATCCTCTGGACAAATTCCAAACTGTACGCAACAGGATGTTGACAGTGCTGACATCTCCAAGTGGGGAGACTGTTAGTAAAGACGCTGGAGGGGTGAACCCGAGCACCAGGAGATGAGGAGAGGAGATGCCTTTTCCAAACTCTTCCCGATCAGACGGTATACCATCCTCTGGGTGTGACAGACATGTTTTAGCAGTAGGAAGAGTCCCATTCATGTAAGGAGAACACCAGGGCTTTTTCAAAATCAGTGTCTCCCCGAAACCCAAACTGGGGAATTTTTTAAGCTACGGCTACACATATGTTCATTAAGGGCCTTGGGAAGTAGGCAGAGTCCAAACTTTAGATGATTGAAGTCTTCAGGGTCAGAAGCACTCACCACCAGCTTCCCTTAGGTTACACTTTAACTGTCATTGATAGATGATGTCAATAAAAATATCTATTCTTTTTCAGATTATTTCCCCTTATAGGTTATTGCAAAATGTTGAGTGTAGTTCCCTGTGCTATACAGTAGTTCCTTGTTGATGATCTATTTTATACATAGCAGTGTGTATGTGTTAATCCCAAACTGTTAATTTATCCCTCCTCCCACCTTTCCCCTTTGGTAATAATAAATTATAAGATTTTATACTTCTCAGAAATGGGGGAGCTGAAAGAGAGGTATCATTTTCAATGGAAAAGCATTTAAAACAAGATTGAAGCTTTAACCAAGATTATTAGATGTACATCCTTGGAAAGAAATCACTTCGTTTCTCTAATATTGACCTGACAAATAAGACAAACCTTTTCACTGAACTTGCTTATAATAAAGTGATGGAAATATCAAATGGAAGTGTTAGAAACATCTTATTTTACCCGAGCCTTATACACTGTTCTATGTTAACTACAGTTTGGCTCACACATCTGTTCATTGAGGTTACAATAGTCTCAATTTCTGTTACTGATCCTCCAGAGTGGACCCCAACAAGTGTCCCCCTGCCCAGTGTCATTGGGGCCAACAGATCGAGACTGAGTTTGGTTCACAAGCAAAGGAAACTTTATATTTTGATCAGAGAATGGAGAGGTGAGAGCATGCACTACCCCGTGGGCTGTGGGCTGGGCTGCTGTGTAGAGATCCTGTCAGAGTCAGTGGGAGGGAGGGGGCGGAGCTCTCGAGGGCCAGGTTGGCTGCAGCTCAGGCTCTATATCGCGGAGTCTGCACTGGGCCCCAGGAGCTGAGGTGTCGACCCAGCCATTCTGCACTAGGAAATCTGGTCTGAAGTGCCGGGTGTGGAACCTCTGCATGCGGGACCCTAGGAGCACGTGAAATTAGACAAAGCACAAAGGATAAAAAAGGTTAGACTTGACTTTATTGCCCAGATTCTATTTTTATCTCCCAGGGATTTTTAATGGGCTTTGCTGGGGACAAACCCCTCCTCTGCCTTTTGTCCCGTTCCTCATTCTTGGAGTGCTGAGGGTGCAGACACTTCTTCTGTAACTGCTGAGTGCTGAGTTGGGAGCCCTAATACCCGGGGGCGAGGGTCAGAGCTTCTCCCCAGCAGCCTCCAGGTGACGTTGATTGTCCCCAGGCCCCCTGCCTCCCTGCTCGTCCACCTGAGCACCAGCATTGGAAGTGTTATAGATTCTAATGACCTTTAAGGGTCCAGGAAAGAGATGTGCAGAGACGCTGTGGGGGCCGGTTTCACCCCGCCCCACATTTGTTCGGCCACCTTAGGCTGACCGTTTCTGCCAGCCTAGATGCTCTGACCAGTAGTCTGCGCTTTCTTCAATTAGGCCCCTGAATTAACGTACAAACAGCACCAGGTGTCAGAGCCCTGCCCGCTCAACTCCCAGACAGTCCAGGGTCAGTGGTGATCAAGGACCATGATGACCACTGAGTCAACAGCCTTTTGAAGTAAACAGGAGTCCAGCCGGTCTTATTGGCCACCATCATCACGGTGTCTGTAGGCTTTTCTATGGTGACAGTGTGATATACGGTTCCCCCGCCAAGATTATTAGCTCCCCTCTGGGTGCAGTAAGTCCTGCAAGCAGTAGTCTACTCTTTTGGGACACACTCTTATTGTTTTATGAGAGAAACTCCAGGTCAAGTGATGTTCACACGAGTCGTCATGGTGCCCTGTTGCCCCCGGTTATCTCTCTGGATGTTGGAGTTGGAGGGCCTCCTCACTCGAGGTCGGTGTGCCCACGGAGCGAACCCTGCAACTTCAGGGCATCGTTGGTGGTTAGGATCACCACGTGGGGTCCTTTTCCCTTAGGAAGGAGGTGGCCTTTTGGGCTGCTGATTTCCAGGTTTTTAGATACCGCCAGTATCTTGGCCAGATGCGGCAGTGGGCCAAGCCCCTTGGTGACCGTAGTTTATCCTACCTGGATGGCATTCTTGCATTGTTCCATTTCAAGTGGTCCCAGTTTTTGCACTAATTCTCCAATGGCGATTCACCTTTCACCGGGAATGTAAAGGTCAAAGGGTTTAGCTAAATTAGCGAGTTCCAGGGCAAGGGTCTGAATTGACTGCTCTTTCCATTCTTGAAAGGCCACTTCTGGATTCTATTCAAAAGGATCATCATCTTTTCCTTTCAGTGTTTCATATAGAGGCCCAGCTAGTAGACTGTAGTTAGGGATCCAGAAGCAGCAAACCCTGGCCTCCCCAGGAACCCCTAAGCTGTCTTCTAGTTTTAGAAAGGGGTAAGGCTGCAAATGGTTTCTTCCCTTTCCTGGGATGGGCTTCTCCGACCTTCTGTGAGAATGAAGCCCAGGCAGGTCACTGCAGTCTGTGATATTTGAGCTTTTTCTTGGACAACTTCTATCCTTTATTGGCTTGGTAGTTCAGAGGCCTCCTTAGTAGGGCTGGCGATCAGAATGTCGTCTGCGTACTGAAGGAGGGTTTCCTTTTCCAGAGGTAGAACTTTTAGGTCTTTAGCTAAGCTTTCCCCAAAGATGGTGTGGGAATTTTTGCACCCTTGGGGCAAGACGGCCCGGAAGTATTGTTTTAGTTGTATGTTGAGTCCTGCCACTCACAAGCCAAAATTTCTTGTGACTCTGGGACTAATGGAATACAAAAGAAGGCATCATTGAAGACTAATACAGAATACCATGTCCTGGTGGTTGGTAGAATGACCAGCAGGGTGTAGGAATTAGGAGCAACTGGAGGTATATCCTCGGTGGCTTCACTGACTGTCCTGACATCCTTTACCAGGTCCCCAGCAGCCCATGGGGCTCTCGTGGTCAGACCAATCCCAGAATATGGAGCTCACCTGGGCAGGTACCCCACCCCCACCCCAGCCCACGGGGCTCTCGTGGTCAGGCCCTTCCCAGGATACAGAGCTACCCTTGCAGGTACCATGGCAGGGCTGGGCACACAGGAACCGTGCACATAGCCCTCATTGCAGAGCACCCCCAGCTCACCTGTCGCTCAGAGCTGGCACAGAGCACCTCAGAGCAGGACTTGAACTAACAAACAGCAGCTGCGACAGGTCTGTGACCCTGGGCGTCACTCTGTGCGGCCTCCCTCCACCTGGTCTTCCAGAGACTTCCACTGCACCCGGGGCACCAGGCCTCTGTCTCCAACCACCACCCACCCCTCCTCTCCCTGACTCCTGGGTTCCTCTCATAAGGAGAGGGTTTTCTTGAAGTTGTCTCCCACTCATGGGCCAGATAAAATGATTAGAAAACAAGCCAAAGCTGCAGCCCCTTGTCTATCCTGACTCTCAGGAGCCCACACCTGTTCCTTGGACCTGGCCGGTTCAGCAAGTTCCATTTTCTGCAACTGTGAGCCCCTGAGGGGTGATGATTGGCTGACCTGGGCAGCCTTACCGTGTGGGCCAGCCCTCCCCAGGTGTGCCTGGGTTGAGATCAATATAAATACCACTCCAGGCAGCAAGAGCCCCTGCAGCCGTGCCTGACGCCATTTTCTCTGCCCTGTCAGCAGTCTCGGGGCTGGGCTGGTGGGAGGGAGTGAGAGGCCACGGCTTTGTGGGTGGCCCAGTGTGAGTGGGGCTCTGCTGGACTTTCTGCAGCAGTTGCCAGGCTGCCACCTGCTAAAGAAGAGGATGTGTCACCCATACCTGCTGCTGGAATTTCTCCCTGGGCAGAGGTGAAGAAGGAAAAAAGCAGTGGGGGCAGGGACAGGACGGGTATCTCAGTCAGGGAAATGGAAATCTTCCAGAAGAGCACCCAGGGCCAGGACCATCCTGGCTGGCCTGCAGGCACCAAGTCGGCCGGCATGCTGTCACTCGTGTGGCTCTATGGCCCTTCCTCTAGGCTTTCAAGTCCTTGTATATATTCAGGTGTTTTACCTGGGACGGGTGGGAATAGTTCAGCAGCAACTGGCCTGGGGCTCAGCTCACGTTTACTCACAGATGCCTCGGCACGGTGCCCCAGCTTTGCAATGAGGACGCTTGTTGCGTGGGGGCTGCTGGCTGAATGGGAGACGATTCCCCACCACTGGCCAACTTCAGAATTGTTTACAACTGGAGCAAGTGCCCTGATACGGTTTTCCTCTGTGGAACTGGTGGGTTCTGTGTTTTTTTTCTCTTTTTCGTTTTTGGTTCAAGGTAGATTTTATTCCTCTTTTTTGTATTTACAGATATAAGCATGGAAATAATTTATTCATATAAATACATGTATGTGAAGGGAATAATTGTTTTTTCTGTTTTATTTTTTAAATTTTATTTCTTTTTAATTTTGAATTTTATTTTATATTTTTATACAGCAGGTTCTTATTGGTTATCTATTTTATACATATAAATGTATACATGCCAATCCCAGTCTCTCAACTCCTCCCACCACCACCCCCCCAACAGCTTTCCCCCCTTGTTGTCCATACATTTGTTGTCTACATCTGTTGCTCTATTTATGCCTTGCAAAATGGTTAATCTGTACAGTTTTTCTAGGTTCCACATATATGCATGAATATACAAGATTTGTTTTTCTCTTTCTGACTTACTTCACTCTGTATGACAGTCTCTAGATCCATCGACGTCTCTACAAATGACCCAATTTCATTCCTTTTCATGGCTTAGTAATATTCCATTTTATATATGTACCACAGCTTTATGCATTCGTCTGTCTGTGGGCATTTAGGTTGCTTCCATTACCTCGATATTGTAAATAGTGATGCAATGAACATTGCGGTGAATGTCTCGTTTTGATTTATGGTTTTGTCTGGGTATATGTCCAGTACTGGGATTGCTGTATCATATGGTAATTCTATTGTTAGTTTCTTAAGAAACTCCATATTGTTCTCCGTAGTGACTGTATCAATTTATATTCCCAACAATAGTGGAAGAGGGTTCCTTTTCTCCACACCCTTTCCAGCATTTTTGTTTGTAGATTTTCTCATGATGCCCATTCTATCAGGTGTGAGGTGATACCTCATTGTTGAGTCCATTTTGTTGAGCAAGGGGTAGGTCTTGTCTATTACATATTTGGCTTATTGAATGGTATCTGTGCTAATTTCAAACTCTGGTTTTATGCAGCACCCCAACTCACTTTCCCCCTTAAGGAAGCATAAGTTGGTTTTCTAAACTTGAGACCCTGTTCTGTTTTGTAATTCAGTTCATGTGTAGCCAAGTTCACATTCCATGTATTAGTGATATCTTATGATGTTTCTTTTTCTGTGTGACATATTTCAGTTAGAATCATCATACCTGAATCCACTCATTATGCTGCTACGGGCCTGATGACATAGATTTCATGGCTCAGTGATTTTGCATTGTACATAAGTACCACAACTTCTTTATCCATTTTTCACTTTCTGCGATATTGAACTTGTACCGTAAACGAGGTTCTTGTAAACAGAGCTGTCCCAAACTGTGGGGTGGCTGTGTCTTTTTGATTTTAATTTCCCTAAGCTATAGGACCATAAGTGGAAGTGCCCTAGGCTCTGTTGCTTTGTTTTTTAGATGTTTCAGGAAACACCATACACTTCTCCCGAGTGTCTGTTGGCAATTTACATCCCGCCCATCAGCATAACAAGGCTCCCAGTTCTCCATGGCCTGTCCTGCCTTTCTGGATTTTACACTTTTTTCAGATGGCCCTTCTGACCGGGGGGAAGTGAGACTTCATTGTAGTGCAGATTTCCTTTGCAAGCTTGCTTGGTTGGCTAAAAAGTGCGTATGCGTTTTTTCCTGATTCAGGAAAAAACGCATACGCCCTTTTTGGCCAAGTGCATCATTGTGGACGTTCTGCCTCTTTTCCTATGCTTAAAATGCAATTCCAGTCTACCTCCTGAAATCGGTTTCCTGCAATTCTGCCCCGCTTTCAAGTCCTCTTGGCAGCCTTACTTCAGTATATTTTTGGACGATTGCTGTCATTTATAACTCTGCAGGTTTGTGAATTACAGTGCCCCTGAGCTCCGTTCTTCATCTCGCTTTCTTGTGAGCTGGCCGCAACACCGCAGGATTGCTTCAGGCCCTAATCTGGTTCCGGCACGGCACGCTGAGCCTTTGGTTAATTCCTGTCCTTGGTGGGAAATGAGAGTTAAATTTGCCCGTCCAGAAACCTCCAGCTTGTCTCTCATTGGTTCTCCCTATTCCTGTTCATCTTCCACTGAAATTGAAAACAGGGCCAAACAGGAGGTTAAAGGCACTGACTCTCCAAGTCGGGAGAGTGTTAGTAAAGCGTCTGGAATGTTGCACCCGAGTACCAGGGGACGAAAACTGAGACATATTTGAACACGTCTCCCGCTCACATGGTTGATCATACTCTGGGTTCCACATGCATGTTTTAGCTGAAGGAAGAATCCCTGAAACCTGGAGAGTTGAGACCCGTGGAATTAGTACCATGCAATATGATTTCAAAGGGTCTTCATTTGCTCACCAAACCTCTCCAATCCTATCACTGCTGCATTTATGCCCCTGTACACACGCTTGATTCCCTTTCGGAGACATAGCAATCCATAGGTTTTAAGATAATTACTAGTCAGGTACATTCTTAGGCATTTAATATGGGGTGTTGAGTCCATTTCGTTGAGCAAGGAGTAGCTCTTGTCTATTACATATTTGGCTTAAGGAAGTTTATCTGTGCTCATTTCAATGTCTGGTTTTATGCAGCACCCCAACTCACCTTTCCCCTTAAGCAAGCATAAGTTGGTTTTCTAAATTTGAGACACTGTTCTGTTTTGTAATTCAGTTCCTGTGTAGCCAAGTTTACATTCCGTGTATTAGTGATATCTTATGATGTTTCTTTTTCTGTGTGACTTATTTCAGTTAGAATCATCATACCTGAATCCACTCATTGTGCTGCTAAGGGCCTGATGACATAGATTTCATTGCTGAGTGATATTGCTTTGTAAGTAAATACCACAACTTCTTTATCCATTTTTCACTTTCTGCGATGTTGAACTTGTACGGTAAATGAGGTTCTTGTAAACAGAGGCGTCCCAAACTTTGGGGTGGCTGTGTCTTTTTGATTTTAATTTCCCTAAGCTATAGGACCATAAGTGGAAGTGCCCTAGGCTCTGTTGCTTTGTTTTTTAGATGTTTCAGGAAACACCATACACTTCTCCCGAGTGTCTGTTGGCAATTTACATCCCGCCCATCAGCATAACAAGGTTCCCAGTTCTCCATGGCCTGTCCTGCCTTTCTGGATTTTACACTTTTTTCAGATGGCCCTTTTGACCGGGGGGAAGTGAGACTTCATTGTAGTGCAGATTTACTTTGCAAGCTTGCTTGGTTGGCCAAAAAGGGCGTATGCGTTTTTTCCTGAATATATTCAGGAAAAAACGCATACGCCCTTTTTGGCCAAGTGCATCATTGTGGACGTTCTGCCTCTTTTCCTATGCTTTCAATGCAATTCCAGTCTACCTCCTGAAATCGGTTTCCTGCAATTCTGCCCCGCTTTCAAGTCCTCTTGGCAGCCTTACTTCAGTATATTTTTGGACAATAGCTGTTATTTATAACTCTGCAGGTTTGTGAATTACAGTGCCCCTGAGCTCCTTTCTTCAACTCACTTTCTTGTGAGCTGGCCGCAACACCGCAGGATGGCTTCAGGCCCTAATCTGGTTCCGGCACGGCATGCTGAGCCTTTGGTTATTTCCTCTTCCTGGTGGGAAATGAGAGTTAAATTTGCCCGTCCAGACACCTCCAGCTAGTCTCTCATTGGTTCTCGCTATTCCTGTTCATCTTCCGCAGAAATTGCAAACTGGGCCAAACAGGAGGTTAAAGGGACTGACTCTCCAAGTCGGGAGGGTGTTAGTAAAGCGTCTGGAATGTTGCACCCGAGTACCAGGGGAGGAAAACTGAGACATATTTGAACATGTTTCCCGTTCACACGGTTGATCATACTCTGGGTTCCACATGCATGTTTTAGCTGAAGGAAGAATACCTTAAACTTGGAGAGTTGAGACCCGTGGAATTGGTACCATGCAATATGACTTCAAAGGGTCTTCATTTGCTCACTGAACCTCTCCAATCCTATCACTGCTGCGTTTATGCCCCTGTACACATGCTTGATTCTCTTTTGGAGACATAGCAATCCATAGGTTTTAAGATACTTACTAGTCAGGTACATTCTTAGGCGTTTAATATGGGGTGTTGAGTCCATTTCGTTGAGCAAGGAGTAGCTCTTGTCTATTCCATATTTGGCTTAAGGAACTTTATCTGTGTTCATTTCAATCTCTGGTTTTATGCAGCACCCCAACTCACCTTTCCCCTTAAGCAAGCATAAGTTGGTTTTCTAAATTTGAGACCCTGTTCTGTTCTGTAATTCAGTTCCTGTGTAGCCAAGTTTACATTCCGTGTATTAGTGATATCTTATGATGTTTCTTTTTCTGTGCGTCTTATTTCAGTTAGAATCATCGTACCTGAATCCACTCATTATGCTGCTACGGGCCTGATTACATAGACTTCATTGCTGAGTGATACTGCATTGTACGTAAGTACCACAAGTTCTTTATCCATTTTTCACTTTCTGTGATATTGAACTTGTACTGTAAACGAGGTTCTTGTAAACAGAGGCGTCCCAAACATTGGGGTGGCTGTGTCTTTTTGATTTTAATTTCCCTAAGCTATAGGACCATAAGTGGAAGTGCCCTAGGCTCTGTTGCTTTGTTTTTTAGATGTTTCAGGAAACACCATACACATCCCGCCCATCAGCATAACAAGGCTCCCAGTTCTCCATGGCCTGTCCTGCCTTTCTGGATTTTACACTTTTTTCAGATGGCCCTTTTGACCAGGGGGAAGTGAGACTTCATTGTAGTGCAGATTTCCTTTGCAAGCTTGCTTGGTTGGCCAAAAAGGGCGTATGCCTTTTTTCCTGAATAAATTCAGGAAAAAAGGCATACACCCTTTTTGGCCAAGTGAATCATTGTGGACGTTCTGCCTCTTTTCCTATGCTTTAAATGCAATTCCAGTCTACCTCCTGAAATCGTTTTCCTGCAATTCTGCCTTGCTTTCAATGCCTCTTCATAGCCTTACCTCAATATATTTTTTGAAAATAGTTGGCCTTTATAACTCTGCAGGTTTTTGAATTGCAGTGGCCCTTAGCTCCATTTTTCAGCTCTTATTTTTGTGATCTTGCCTCATAACCACAGGATTCCTTCAGGCCCTATTCTTCTTCTGGGGCACCTTGCTGTGCCTTTGGTTTATTCTTCTTACTGATGTGAATTTAGAGTGACATGTGCCCATTGAAACCGCTACAGCTAGTTTCTCACTGGTTCCCCCTATTCCCATTCATCCTCCGCACTAACTGCAGACTGTGCGATACCAGAACTTAAAGGCATTGACTCTCCATGTGGGGATATTTTTGGTAAAGCGGCTGGAATGTCGATCCGGAGCCCCAGGAGAGGAAAAATGAGGTGCGTTTTAGAAACCTTTCCCGATCATATGGTATACCAGTCGCTGGGTTTCCCAAGCATGGTTTAGCTGTAGGAAGATTCCCTTCAACCTGGAGTGTTGGGACCCTTGGAATGAGTAGCATGAAGTATTGCATTAAACTTTTGGCAGTTGCTCACCAAAGCTCATCAATCCTCTCAGCCCCAAGTGTCCAGCCTTATGTCTTATCCAGCTGTGGGTTTATATGTGGTCAATCCAGGTTGCATCACAGCCCCTGAGCGAATTTTGTAAGAATTTTTCTCTCTTTCATTGTTTCTGCGTTTTGTTTTTTAAATTTATTTCTATAATGGGGTTTAGCTCATTTTCACTGCTGTGTTTGTGCCACTCTGCACACACTTGATTCCCTTATGGAGATATATCAATACATGGGTTTTAAGATTCTTATTACTCAGATATATTTCTCTGCGGTGTATAGGGTGTGTTGAGGCCAGTTCATTGAGCAAGGTGTAGATCTTGTCTAATATCTATTTGGTTTATTGAACGGTATCTGTGCTAATTTCAAACTCTGGTTTTATGCATCACCCCACCTCTCCTTTCCCCTTAAGCTGAAATAAGTGTGTTTTCTAAATGTGAGACACTGTTCTGTTCTGTAATTCATTTCTTGTGCAGCCATATTTACCCTCCCTCTATAAGTGATATCTTATGATATGTTTCTTTTTCTGTTTGACTTATTTCAAGTAGTATTATCGGACCTAAATCCACTCTTTATCCTTCTACTAGCCTTATTACATTGATTTCATGGTGAAGAGATATTCCATTGTACATAAGTACCACATCTTCTTTATCCATTGTTCTCTTTCCTGGGATATTTAAGGTATACTGAAGTTGAGGTTCTTGTAAACAGAGTAGCCCTAAACTGTGGTGTGCTTGTGTCTTGTTAATTTTTAGATTTCCCTAGATATACTCCCATGATTGGAAGTGTCCTATGCTCTGTAGCTCTGTTTTTTAGATGATTTAGGAACCACCATACACTTCTCCAGAGTGGCTCTCGGCAGTTCACACACTGCCCATCAGCGTATAAAGGCTCCCTGTTCTCCATGGCCTGTCCTGCATTTCTGGTTTTTACAATTTTTTAGGATGGCCCTTTTGACCAGTGGGAAATGAGACTTCTTTGTTGTGCACATTTGCATTGCTTGCTTGCTTCGTTGCCCATAAAGTGCGTATGCGTTTTTTCCTGGATATAATCAGGAAAAAACGCATACGCCCTTTTGGGCCAACTGCATCATTGTCGAAATTCTGCCGCTTTTCATGTGCTTTAAAGACGAGTCCAATCTATCTCTTGAAATCTGTTTCTTGCAATTCTGTCTTGCATTCAGATCCTCTTCTTTGCCTTACCTCAACATATTTTTGGACGTTAGTTTTCATTTATAACTCTGCAGGTTTGTGAATTGCAGTGACCCTGAGCTCCATTTTTTAAGTTGCTCTTTTGTGAGCTGGCCTCAAACCCGCAGGATTGCTTCAGGCCCTATTTTGGCTCGGGCGAGGCGGGCTGAGCCTTTTTTCAATTCTTATTCTTAATGGGAAATTAGAGTGATATGTGCCCGTCCAAACCCCTACAACTATTCTCTCATTGGTTCCCCATTCATCCTCCTCACAATTTGCAAAATGTGTGAAACAGAAGTTGAAATGTGCTGATTCTCCAAGTGGGGAGATTCTAAGTAACGTGGCTGGAATGGTGAACAGGAGCACCAGGAGAGGATAAATGAGCTGCATTTTAGACACATCTCCCGATCACATGGTGTACAGTCCTCTGGGTTTTCCATGCATGTTTTAGCTGTAGGAAGATCCCTTGAACCTGCATATTTGGGACCCATTGAATGGGTACCAGGTAGTATTACTTTAAAGGGTGTGCATTTCCTCACCCAACCTCACATTTCTCTTAGCGCAAACAGTTTCCAGCCTTATGTCTCATCCTGCTGTGGGTCTAGATGTGTTCAATCCATGTTGCATCACCGGCCCTGAGGAAAAGTTGTAAGAGGTTTTCTCTGTCTCTCTGTCGTTTATTTTTTTCAATTTATTACTATATTGGTTACAGCTGATTTTCAAAGCTCTGTTTCTTGCTGCTGTACATCCACTTGATTCACGTACAGAGAGACATCAGTAAATTCTTTTTCAGATTCTTACCAGTCGTATATATTCTTTTCCGGTGACTTGAGTGTGCTGAGTGCAGTTCTTTTAGCTACCGTGTAGGCCTTGTTGATTATCAGTTTGGTATTTGGAATGGTATCTTTGCTAATTTCAACCTCCTGGGTGATGCCTCACCCCTCCCCACCTTTCCCGTTTAGCAGCCTTATGCGTGTTTTCTACATATTTGACTATGTTTTTGTTTTGTAATTTATTTCATGTGTAGCCATTTTGGATTCCACCTTTAAGTGATATCTTATGATATGTGTCTTTTTCTTTTTGAATTATGTCACTTAGAAAGATCATACGTAACTCCTCCGGAGTTGTTACAACTGGCCATATTTCATTGATTTCCAGGCTGAATAATATTCCACTCTACCTAAGTACCACATCTCTACCCATTTTTTCCCTCCAGAGACATTTAAGTTATATCCTAGTTGAGGATCTTTTAAACAGAGAGGGGGTAAACATTGGGGTGCCTGTGTCCTCTCGATTTTTGTTTTTCTCAAGATATACGCCCATGAGTGCAAGTGCCCTATGCTCTGTAGCTCATTTTTTAGATGCTTTAGTAAACACAATACACTTCTCCAGAATGGCCGTTGGCAATATACATTTCCACTATAAGTCTCACAGGGCTCCCTCTTCTCCTTGCCCTGTCCTGCATTTCTGTTGTTTACGCTTTATGAGGATGGCTCTTCTGACTGATGCGAAGTGATATCTTTTGTAGTATTGACTTCCAGTGCCCACCTGTTTGGTTGGCTAAAAAAGTGTATGCCCTTTTCTTGAATATATACAGAAAAAAACGCATACACCCTTTTTGGCCAACTGCAATGTTGGCAATGTTCAGCTCCTTTTCTTGTGCTTAATGGCGAGTCCTTTCTACCTCCTCAAATCCCTTTCCTGCCATTCTCCCTTGCTTACAAGTCCTTTTCTCTGACTTTCCTCAAGACATTTTTCAGTGATGGATATTTTCAACTCTGCAGTTTTGTGAATTTTACTGCCCCTGAGTTCCATTGTTCAACTTGTGTTTATGGGAACTGGCCACAAAGCAGCGGGATTTCCTCAAGCCCTATACTGTTTCCATGGGCAACCCTAGCCTTTGGTCAATTCGTCTTCCTGATTGGAAATTAGAGTGACATGTGCCTGTCTGAACACCTAGGACTTGTCTCTCATTGTTCCTCATCCTTCCGCTTCATCCTCTGGACAAATTCCAAACTGTACGCAACAGGATGTTGACAGTGCTGACATCTCCAAGTGGGGAGACTGTTAGTAAAGACGCTGGAGGGGTGAACCCGAGCACCAGGAGATGAGGAGAGGAGATGCCTTTTCCAAACTCTTCCCGATCAGACGGTATACCATCCTCTGGGTGTGACAGACATGTTTTAGCAGTAGGAAGAGTCCCATTCATGTAAGGAGAACACCAGGGCTTTTTCAAAATCAGTGTCTCCCCGAAACCCAAACTGGGGAATTTTTTAAGCTACGGCTACACATATGTTCATTAAGGGCCTTGGGAAGTAGGCAGAGTCCAAACTTTAGATGATTGAAGTCTTCAGGGTCAGAAGCACTCACCACCAGCTTCCCTTAGGTTACACTTTAACTGTCATTGATAGATGATGTCAATAAAAATATCTATTCTTTTTCAGATTATTTCCCCTTATAGGTTATTGCAAAATGTTGAGTGTAGTTCCCTGTGCTATACAGTAGTTCCTTGTTGATGATCTATTTTATACATAGCAGTGTGTATGTGTTAATCCCAAACTGTTAATTTATCCCTCCTCCCACCTTTCCCCTTTGGTAATAATAAATTATAAGATTTTATACTTCTCAGAAATGGGGGAGCTGAAAGAGAGGTATCATTTTCAATGGAAAAGCATTTAAAACAAGATTGAAGCTTTAACCAAGATTATTAGATGTACATCCTTGGAAAGAAATCACTTCGTTTCTCTAATATTGACCTGACAAATAAGACAAACCTTTTCACTGAACTTGCTTATAATAAAGTGATGGAAATATCAAATGGAAGTGTTAGAAACATCTTATTTTACCCGAGCCTTATACACTGTTCTATGTTAACTACAGTTTGGCTCACACATCTGTTCATTGAGGTTACAATAGTCTCAATTTCTGTTACTGATCCTCCAGAGTGGACCCCAACAAGTGTCCCCCTGCCCAGTGTCATTGGGGCCAACAGATCGAGACTGAGTTTGGTTCACAAGCAAAGGAAACTTTATATTTTGATCAGAGAATGGAGAGGTGAGAGCATGCACTACCCCGTGGGCTGTGGGCTGGGCTGCTGTGTAGAGATCCTGTCAGAGTCAGTGGGAGGGAGGGGGCGGAGCTCTCGAGGGCCAGGTTGGCTGCAGCTCAGGCTCTATATCGCGGAGTCTGCACTGGGCCCCAGGAGCTGAGGTGTCGACCCAGCCATTCTGCACTAGGAAATCTAGTCTGAAGTGCCGGGTGTGGAACCTCTGCATGCGGGACCCTAGGAGCACGTGAAATTAGACAAAGCACAAAGGATAAAAAAGGTTAGACTTGACTTTATTGCCCAGATTCTATTTTTATCTCCCAGGGATTTTTAATGGGCTTTGCTGGGGACAAACCCCTCCTCTGCCTTTTGTCCCGTTCCTCATTCTTGGAGTGCTGAGGGTGCAGACACTTCTTCTGTAACTGCTGAGTGCTGAGTTGGGAGCCCTAATACCCGGGGGCGAGGGTCAGAGCTTCTCCCCAGCAGCCTCCAGGTGACGTTGATTGTCCCCAGGCCCCCTGCCTCCTTGCTCGTCCACCTGAGCACCAGCATTGGAAGTGTTATAGATTCTAATGACCTTTAAGGGTCCAGGAAAGAGATGTGCAGAGACGCTGTGGGGGCCGGTTTCACCCCGCCCCACATTTGTTCGGCCACCTTAGGCTGACCATTTCTGTCAGCCTAGATGCTCTGACCAGTAGTCTGCGCTTTCTTCAATTAGGCCCCTGAATTAACGTACAAACAGCACCAGGTGTCAGAGCCCTGCCCGCTCAACTCCCAGACAGTCCAGGGTCAGTGGTGATCAAGGACCATGATGACCACTGAGTCAACAGCCTTTTGAAGTAAACAGGAGTCCAGCCGGTCTTATTGGCCACCATCATCACGGTGTCTGTAGGCTTTTCTATGGTGACAGTGTGATATACGGTTCCCCCGCCAAGATTATTAGCTCCCCTCTGGGTGCAGTAAGTCCTGCAAGCAGTAGTCTACTCTTTTGGGACACACTCTTATTGTTTTATGAGAGAAACTCCAGGTCAAGTGATGTTCACACGAGTCGTCATGGTGCCCTGTTGCCCCCGGTTATCTCTCTGGATGTTGGAGTTGGAGGGCCTCCTCACTCGAGGTCGGTGTGCCCACGGAGCGAACCCTGCAACTTCAGGGCATCGTTGGTGGTTAGGATCACCACGTGGGGTCCTTTTCCCTTAGGAAGGAGGTGGCCTTTTGGGCTGCTGATTTCCAGGTTTTTAGATACCGCCAGTATCTTGGCCAGATGCGGCAGTGGGCCAAGCCCCTTGGTGACCGTAGTTTATCCTACCTGGATGGCATTCTTGCATTGTTCCATTTCAAGTGGTCCCAGTTTTTGCACTAATTCTCCAATGGCGATTCACCTTTCACCGGGAATGTAAAGGTCAAAGGGTTTAGCTAAATTAGGGAGTTCCAGGGCAAGGGTCTGAATTGACTGCTCTTTCCATTCTTGAAAGGCCACTTCTGGATTCTATTCAAAAGGATCATCATCTTTTCCTTTCAGTGTTTCATATAGAGGCCCAGCTAGTAGACTGTAGTTAGGGATCCAGAAGCAGCAAACCCTGGCCTCCCCAGGAACCCCTAAGCTGTCTTCTAGTTTTAGAAAGGGGTAAGGCTGCAAATGGTTTCTTCCCTTTCCTGAGATGGGCTTCTCCGACCTTCTGTGAGAATGAAGCCCAGGCAGGTCACCGCAGTCTGTGATATTTGAGCTTTTTCTTGGACAACTTCTATCCTTTATTGGCTTGGTAGTTCAGAGGCCTCCTTAGTAGGGCTGGCGATCAGAATGTCGTCTGCGTACTGAAGGAGGGTTTCCTTTTCCAGAGGTAGAACTTTTAGGTCTTTAGCTAAGCTTTCCCCAAAGATGGTGTGGGAATTTTTGCACCCTTGGGGCAAGACGGCCCGGAAGTATTGTTTTAGTTGTATGTTGAGTCCTGCCACTCACAAGCCAAAATTTCTTGTGACTCTGGGACTAATGGAATACAAAAGAAGGCATCATTGAAGACTAATACAGAATACCATGTCCTGGTGGTTGGTAGAATGACCAGCAGGGTGTAGGAATTAGGAGCAACTGGAGGTATATCCTCGGTGGCTTCACTGACTGTCCTGACATCCTTTACCATGTCCCCAGCAGCCCATGGGGCTCTCGTGGTCAGACCAATCCCAGAATATGGAGCTCACCTGGGCAGGTACCCCACCCCCACCCCAGCCCACGGGGCTCTCGTGGTCAGGCCCTTCCCAGGATACAGAGCTACCCTTGCAGGTACCATGGCAGGGCTGGGCACACAGGAACCGTGCACATAGCCCTCATTGCAGAGCACCCCCAGCTCACCTGTCGCTCAGAGCTGGCACAGAGCACCTCAGAGCAGGACTTGAACTAACAAACAGCAGCTGCGACAGGTCTGTGACCCTGGGCGTCACTCTGTGCGGCCTCCCTCCACCTGGTCTTCCAGAGACTTCCACTGCACCCGGGGCACCAGGCCTCTGTCTCCAACCACCACCCACCCCTCCTCTCCCTGACTCCTGGGTTCCTCTCATAAGGAGAGGGTTTTCTTGAAGTTGTCTCCCACTCATGGGCCAGATAAAATGATTAGAAAACAAGCCAAAGCTGCAGCCCCTTGTCTATCCTGACTCTCAGGAGCCCACACCTGTTCCTTGGACCTGGCCGGTTCAGCAAGTTCCATTTTCTGCAACTGTGAGCCCCTGAGGGGTGATGATTGGCTGACCTGGGCAGCCTTACCGTGCGGGCCAGCCCTCCCCAGGTGTGCCTGGGTTGAGATCAATATAAATACCACTCCAGGCAGCAAGAGCCCCTGCAGCCATGCCTGACGCCATTTTCTCTGCCCTGTCAGCAGTCTCGGGGCTGGGCTGGTGGGAGGGAGTGAGAGGCCACGGCTTTGTGGGTGGCCCAGTGTGAGTGGGGCTCTGCTGGACTTTCTGCAGCAGTTGCCAGGCTGCCACCTGCTAAAGAAGAGGATGTGTCACCCATACCTGCTGCTGGAATTTCTCCCTGGGCAGAGGTGAGGAAGGAAAAAAGCAGTGGGGGCAGGGACAGGACGGGTATCTCAGTCAGGGAAATGGAAATCTTCCAGAAGAGCACCCAGGGCCAGGACCATCCTGGCTGGCCTGCAGGCACCAAGTCGGCCGGCATGCTGTCACTCGTGTGGCTCTATGGCCCTTCCTCTAGGCTTTCAAGTCCTTGTATATATTCAGGTGTTTTACCTGGGACGGGTGGGAATAGTTCAGCAGCAACTGGCCTGGGGCTCAGCTCACGTTTACTCACAGATGCCTCGGCACGGTGCCCCAGCTTTGCAATGAGGACGCTTGTTGCGTGGGGGCTGCTGGCTGAATGGGAGACGATTCCCCACCACTGGCCAACTTCAGAATTGTTTACAACTGGAGCAAGTGCCCTGATACGGTTTTCCTCTGTGGAACTGGTGGGTTCTGTGTTTTTTTTCTCTTTTTCGTTTTTGGTTCAAGGTAGATTTTATTCCTCTTTTTTGTATTTACAGATATAAGCATGGAAATAATTTATTCATATAAATACATGTATGTGAAGGGAATAATTGTTTTTTCTGTTTTATTTTTTAAATTTTATTTCTTTTTAATTTTGAATTTTATTTTATATTTTTATACAGCAGGTTCTTATTGGTTATCTATTTTATACATATAAATGTATACATGCCAATCCCAGTCTCTCAACTCCTCCCACCACCACCCCCCCAACAGCTTTCCCCCCTTGTTGTCCATACATTTGTTGTCTACATCTGTTGCTCTATTTATGCCTTGCAAAATGGTTAATCTGTACAGTTTTTCTAGGTTCCACATATATGCATGAATATACAAGATTTGTTTTTCTCTTTCTGACTTACTTCACTCTGTATGACAGTCTCTAGATCCATCGACGTCTCTACAAATGACCCAATTTCATTCCTTTTCATGGCTTAGTAATATTCCATTTTATATATGTACCACAGCTTTATGCATTCGTCTGTCTGTGGGCATTTAGGTTGCTTCCATTACCTCGATATTGTAAATAGTGATGCAATGAACATTGCGGTGAATGTCTCGTTTTGATTTATGGTTTTGTCTGGGTATATGTCCAGTACTGGGATTGCTGTATCATATGGTAATTCTATTGTTAGTTTCTTAAGAAACTCCATATTGTTCTCCGTAGTGACTGTATCAATTTATATTCCCAACAATAGTGGAAGAGGGTTCCTTTTCTCCACACCCTTTCCAGCATTTTTGTTTGTAGATTTTCTCATGATGCCCATTCTATCAGGTGTGAGGTGATACCTCATTGTTGAGTCCATTTTGTTGAGCAAGGGGTAGGTCTTGTCTATTACATATTTGGCTTATTGAATGGTATCTGTGCTAATTTCAAACTCTGGTTTTATGCAGCACCCCAACTCACTTTCCCCCTTAAGGAAGCATAAGTTGGTTTTCTAAACTTGAGACCCTGTTCTGTTTTGTAATTCAGTTCATGTGTAGCCAAGTTCACATTCCATGTATTAGTGATATCTTATGATGTTTCTTTTTCTGTGTGACATATTTCAGTTAGAATCATCATACCTGAATCCACTCATTATGCTGCTACGGGCCTGATGACATAGATTTCATGGCTGAGTGATTTTGCATTGTACATAAGTACCACAACTTCTTTATCCATTTTTCACTTTCTGTGATATTGAACTTGTACCGTAAACGAGGTTCTTGTAAACAGAGGCATCCCAAACTTTGGGGTGGCTGTGTCTTTTTGATTTTAATTTCCCTAAGCTATAGGACCATAAGTGGAAGTGCCCTAGGCTCTGTTGCTTTGTTTTTTAGATGTTTCAGGAAACACCATACACTTCTCCCGAGTGTCTGTTGGCAATTTACATCCCGCCCATCAGCATAACAAGGCTCCCAGTTCTCCATGGCCTGTCCTGCCTTTCTGGATTTTACACTTTTTTCAGATGGCCCTTTTGACCGGGGGGAAGTGAGACTTCATTGTAGTGCAGATTTCCTTTGCAAGCTTGCTTGGTTGGCCAAAAAGTGCATATGCGTTTTTTCCTGAATATATTCAGGAAAAAACGCATACGCCCTTTTTGGCCAAGTGCATCATTGTGGACGTTCTGCCTCTTTTCCTATGCTTTCAAAGCAATTCCAGTCTACCTCCTGAAATCGGTTTCCTGCAATTCTGCCCCGCTTTCAAGTCCTCTTGGCAGCCTTACTTCAGTATATTTTTGGACGATAGCTGTCATTTATAACTCTGCAGGTTTGTGAATTACAGTGCCCCTGAGCTCCTTTCTTCAACTCGCTTTCTTGTGAGCTGGCCGCAACACCGCAGGATGGCTTCAGGCCCTAATCTGGTTCCGGCACGGCATGCTGAGCCTTTGGTTATTTCCTCTTCCTGGTGGGAAATGAGAGTTAAATTTGCCCGTCCAGACACCTCCAGCTAGTCTCTCATTGGTTCTCGCTATTCCTGTTCATCTTCCGCAGAAATTGCAAACTGGGCCAAACAGGAGGTTAAAGGCGCTGACTCTCCAAGTGGGGAGAGTGTTAGTAAAGCGTCTGGAATGTTGCACCCGAGTACCAGGGGAGGAAAACTGAGACATATTTGAACATGTTTCCCGTTCACACGGTTGATCATACTCTGGGTTCCACATGCATGTTTTAGCTGAAGGAAGAATACCTTAAACCTGGAGAGTTGAGACCCGTGGAATTGGTACCATGCAATATGACTTCAAAGGGTCTTCATTTGCTCACTGAACCTCTCCAATCCTATCACTGCTGCGTTTATGCCCCTGTACACATGCTTGATTCTCTTTTGGAGACATAGCAATCCATAGGTTTTAAGATACTTACTAGTCAGGTACATTCTTAGGCGTTTAATATGGGGTGTTGAGTCCATTTCGTTGAGCAAGGAGTAGCTCTTGTCTATTCCATATTTGGCTTAAGGAACTTTATCTGTGTTCATTTCAATCTCTGGTTTTATGCAGCACCCCAGCTCACCTTTCCCCTTAAGCAAGCATAAGTTGGTTTTCTAAATTTGAGACCCTGTTCTGTTCTGTAATTCAGTTCCTGTGTAGCCAAGTTTACATTCCGTGTATTAGTGATATCTTATGATGTTTCTTTTTCTGTTTGTCTTATTTCAGTTAGAATCATCATACCTGAATCCACTCATTATGCTGCTACGGGCCTGATGACATAGATTTCATTGCTGAGTGATACTGCATTGTACGTAAGTACCACAAGTTCTTTATCCATTTTTCACTTTCTGTGATATTGAACTTGTACGGTTAACGAGGCTCTTGTAAACAGAGGCGTCCCAAATTTTGGGGTGGCTGTGTCTTTTTGATTTTAATTTCCCTAAGCTATAGGACCATAAGTGGAAGTGCCCTAGGCTCTGTTGCTTTGTTTTTTAGATGTTTCAGGAAACACCATACACATCCCGCCCATCAGCATAACAAGGCTCCCAGTTCTCCATGGCCTGTCCTGCCTTTCTGGATTTTACCCTTTATTCAGATGGCCCTTTTGACCAGGGGGAAGTGAGACTTCATTGTAGTGCAGATTTCCTTTGCAAGCTTGCTTGGTTGGCCAAAAAGGGCGTATGCCTTTTTTCCTGAATAAATTCAGGAAAAAATGCATACACCCTTTTTGGCCAAGTGAATCATTGTTGACGTTCTGCCTCTTTTCCTATGCTTTAAATGCAATTCCAGTCTACCTCCTGAAATCGTTTTCCTGCAATTCTGCCTTGCTTTCAATGCCTCTTCATAGCCTTACCTCAATATATTTTTTGAAAATAGTTGGCCTTTATAACTCTGCAGGTTTTTGAATTGCAGTGGCCCTTAGCTCCATTTTTCAGCTCTTATTTTTGTGATCTTGCCTCATAACCACAGGATTCCTTCAGGCCCTATTCTTCTTCTGGGGCACCTTGCTGTGCCTTTGGTTTATTCTTCTTACTGATGTGAATTTAGAGTGACATGTGCCCATTGAAACCGCTACAGCTAGTTTCTCACTGGTTCCCCCTATTCCCATTCATCCTCCGCACTAACTGCAGACTGTGCGATACCAGAACTTAAAGGCATTGACTCTCCATGTGGGGATATTTTTGGTAAAGTGGCTGGAATGTCGATCCGGAGCCCCAGGAGAGGAAAAATGAGGTGCGTTTTAGAAACCTTTCCCGATCATATGGTATACCAGTCGCTGGGTTTCCCAAGCATGGTTTAGCTGTAGGAAGATTCCCTTCAACCTGGAGTGTTGGGACCCTTGGAATGAGTAGCATGAAGTATTGCATTAAACTTTTGGCAGTTGCTCACCAAAGCTCATCAATCCTCTCAGCCCCAAGTGTCCAGCCTTATGTCTTATCCAGCTGTGGGTTTATATGTGGTCAATCCAGGTTGCATCACAGCCCCTGAGCGAATTTTGTAAGATTTTTTCTCTCTTTCATTGTTTCTGCGTTTTGTTTTTAAAATTTATTTCTATAATGGGGTTTAGCTCATTTTCACTGCTGTGTTTGTGCCACTCTGCACACACTTGATTCCCTTATGGAGATATATCAATACATGGGTTTTAAGATTCTTATTACTCAGATATATTTCTCTGCGGTGTATAGGGTGTGTTGAGGCCAGTTCATTGAGCAAGGTGTAGATCTTGTCTAATATCTATTTGGTTTATTGAACGGTATCTGTGCTAATTTCAAACTCTGGTTTTATGCATCACCCCACCTCTCCTTTCCCCTTAAGCTGAAATAAGTGTGTTTTCTAAATGTGAGACACTGTTCTGTTCTGTAATTCATTTCTTGTGCAGCCATATTTACCCTCCCTCTATAAGTGATATCTTATGATATGTTTCTTTTTCTGTTTGACTTATTTCAAGTAGTATTATCGGACCTAAATCCACTCTTTATCCTTCTACTAGCCTTATTACATTGATTTCATGGTGAAGAGATATTCCATTGTACATAAGTACCACATCTTCTTTATCCATTGTTCTCTTTCCTGGGATATTTAAGGTATACTGAAGTTGAGGTTCTTGTAAACAGAGTAGCCCTAAACTGTGGTGTGATTGTGTCTTGTTAATTTTTAGATTTCCCTAGATATACTCCCATGATTGGAAGTGTCCTATGCTCTGTAGCTCTGTTTTTTAGATGATTTAGGAACCACCATACACTTCTCCAGAGTGGCTCTCGGCAGTTCACACACTGCCCATCAGCGTATAAAGGCTCCCTGTTCTCCATGGCCTGTCCTGCATTTCTGGTTTTTACAATTTTTTAGGATGGCCCTTTTGACCAGTGGGAAATGAGACTTCTTTGTTGTGCACATTTGCATTGCTTGCTTGCTTCGTTGCCCATAAAGTGCGTATGCGTTTTTTCCTGGATATAATCAGGAAAAAACGCATACGCCCTTTTGGGCCAACTGCATCATTGTCGAAATTCTGCCGCTTTTCATGTGCTTTAAAGACGAGTCCAATCTATCTCTTGAAATCTGTTTCTTGCAATTCTGTCTTGCATTCAGATCCTCTTCTTTGCCTTACCTCAACATATTTTTGGACGTTAGTTTTCATTTATAACTCTGCAGGTTTGTGAATTGCAGTGACCCTGAGCTCCATTTTTTAAGTTGCTCTTTTGTGAGCTGGCCTCAAACCCTCAGGATTGCTTCAGGCCCTATTTTGGCTCGGGCGAGGCGGGCTGAGCCTTTTTTCAATTCTTATTCTTAATGGGAAATTAGAGTGATATGTGCCCGTCCAAACCCCTACAACTATTCTCTCATTGGTTCCCCGTTCATCCTCCTCACAATTTGCAAAATGTGTGAAACAGAAGTTGAAATGTGCTGATTCTCCAAGTGGGGAGATTCTAAGTAACGTGGCTGGAATGGTGAACAGGAGCACCAGGAGAGGATAAATGAGCTGCATTTTAGACACATCTCCCGATCACATGGTGTACAGTCCTCTGGGTTTTCCATGCATGTTTTAGCTGTAGGAAGATCCCTTGAACCTGCATATTTGGGACCCATTGAATGGGTACCAGGTAGTATTACTTTAAAGGGTGTGCATTTCCTCACCCAACCTCACATTTCTCTTAGCGCAAACAGTTTCCAGCCTTATGTCTCATCCTGCTGTGGGTCTAGATGTGTTCAATCCATGTTGCATCACCGGCCCTGAGGAAAAGTTGTAAGAGGTTTTCTCTGTCTCTCTGTCGTTTATTTTTTTCAATTTATTACTATATTGGTTACAGCTGATTTTCAAAGCTCTGTTTCTTGCTGCTGTACATCCACTTGATTCACGTACAGAGAGACATCAGTAAATTCTTTTTCAGATTCTTACCAGTCGTATATATTCTTTTCCGGTGACTTGAGTGTGCTGAGTGCAGTTCTTTTAGCTACCGTGTAGGCCTTGTTGATTATCAGTTTGGTATTTGGAATGGTATCTTTGCTAATTTCAACCTCCTGGGTGATGCCTCACCCCTCCCCACCTTTCCCGTTTAGCAGCCTTATGCGTGTTTTCTACATATTTGACTATGTTTTTGTTTTGTAATTTATTTCATGTGTAGCCATTTTGGATTCCACCTTTAAGTGATATCTTATGATATGTGTCTTTTTCTTTTTGAATTCTGTCACTTAGAAAGATCATACGTAACTCCTCCGGAGTTGTTACAACTGGCCATATTTCATTGATTTCCAGGCTGAATAATATTCCACTCTACCTAAGTACCACATCTCTACCCATTTTTTCCCTCCAGAGACATTTAAGTTATATCCTAGTTGAGGATCTTTTAAACAGAGAGGGGGTAAACATTGGGGTGCCTGTGTCCTCTCGATTTTTGTTTTTCTCAAGATATACGCCCATGAGTGCAAGTGCCCTATGCTCTGTAGCTCATTTTTTAGATGCTTTAGTAAACACAATACACTTCTCCAGAATGGCCGTTGGCAATATACATTTCCACTATAAGTCTCACAGGGCTCCCTCTTCTCCTTGCCCTGTCCTGCATTTCTGTTGTTTACGCTTTATGAGGATGGCTCTTCTGACTGATGCGAAGTGATATCTTTTGTAGTATTGACTTCCAGTGCCCACCTGTTTGGTTGGCTAAAAAAGTGTATGCCCTTTTCTTGAATATATACAGAAAAAAACGCATACACCCTTTTTGGCCAACTGCAATGTTGGCAATGTTCAGCTCCTTTTCTTGTGCTTAATGGCGAGTCCTTTCTACCTCCTCAAATCCCTTTCCTGCCATTCTCCCTTGCTTACAAGTCCTTTTCTCTGACTTTCCTCAAGACATTTTTCAGTGATGGATATTTTCAACTCTGCAGTTTTGTGAATTTTACTGCCCCTGAGTTCCATTGTTCAACTTGTGTTTATGGGAACTGGCCACAAAGCAGCGGGATTTCCTCAAGCCCTATACTGTTTCCATGGGCAACCCTAGCCTTTGGTCAATTCGTCTTCCTGATTGGAAATTAGAGTGACATGTGCCTGTCTGAACACCTAGGACTTGTCTCTCATTGTTCCTCATCCTTCCGCTTCATCCTCTGGACAAATTCCAAACTGTACGCAACAGGATGTTGACAGTGCTGACATCTCCAAGTGGGGAGACTGTTAGTAAAGACGCTGGAGGGGTGAACCCGAGCACCAGGAGATGAGGAGAGGAGATGCCTTTTCCAAACTCTTCCCGATCAGACGGTATACCATCCTCTGGGTGTGACAGACATGTTTTAGCAGTAGGAAGAGTCCCATTCATGTAAGGAGAACACCAGGGCTTTTTCAAAATCAGTGTCTCCCCGAAACCCAAACTGGGGAATTTTTTAAGCTACGGCTACACATATGTTCATTAAGGGCCTTGGGAAGTAGGCAGAGTCCAAACTTTAGATGATTGAAGTCTTCAGGGTCAGAAGCACTCACCACCAGCTTCCCTTAGGTTACACTTTAACTGTCATTGATAGATGATGTCAATAAAAATATCTATTCTTTTTCAGATTATTTCCCCTTATAGGTTATTGCAAAATGTTGAGTGTAGTTCCCTGTGCTATACAGTAGTTCCTTGTTGATGATCTATTTTATACATAGCAGTGTGTATGTGTTAATCCCAAACTGTTAATTTATCCCTCCTCCCACCTTTCCCCTTTGGTAATAATAAATTATAAGATTTTATACTTCTCAGAAATGGGGGAGCTGAAAGAGAGGTATCATTTTCAATGGAAAAGCATTTAAAACAAGATTGAAGCTTTAACCAAGATTATTAGATGTACATCCTTGGAAAGAAATCACTTCGTTTCTCTAATATTGACCTGACAAATAAGACAAACCTTTTCACTGAACTTGCTTATAATAAAGTGATGGAAATATCAAATGGAAGTGTTAGAAACATCTTATTTTACCCGAGCCTTATACACTGTTCTATGTTAACTACAGTTTGGCTCACACATCTGTTCATTGAGGTTACAATAGTCTCAATTTCTGTTACTGATCCTCCAGAGTGGACCCCAACAAGTGTCCCCCTGCCCAGTGTCATTGGGGCCAACAGATCGAGACTGAGTTTGGTTCACAAGCAAAGGAAACTTTATATTTTGATCAGAGAATGGAGAGGTGAGAGCATGCACTACCCCGTGGGCTGTGGGCTGGGCTGCTGTGTAGAGATCCTGTCAGAGTCAGTGGGAGGGAGGGGGCGGAGCTCTCGAGGGCCAGGTTGGCTGCAGCTCAGGCTCTATATCGCGGAGTCTGCACTGGGCCCCAGGAGCTGAGGTGTCGACCCAGCCATTCTGCACTAGGAAATCTGGTCTGAAGTGCCGGGTGTGGAACCTCTGCATGCGGGACCCTAGGAGCACGTGAAATTAGACAAAGCACAAAGGATAAAAAAGGTTAGACTTGACTTTATTGCCCAGATTCTATTTTTATCTCCCAGGGATTTTTAATGGGCTTTGCTGGGGACAAACCCCTCCTCTGCCTTTTGTCCCGTTCCTCATTCTTGGAGTGCTGAGGGTGCAGACACTTCTTCTGTAACTGCTGAGTGCTGAGTTGGGAGCCCTAATACCCGGGGGCGAGGGTCAGAGCTTCTCCCCAGCAGCCTCCAGGTGACGTTGATTGTCCCCAGGCCCCCTGCCTCCCTGCTCGTCCACCTGAGCACCAGCATTGGAAGTGTTATAGATTCTAATGACCTTTAAGGGTCCAGGAAAGAGATGTGCAGAGACGCTGTGGGGGCCGGTTTCACCCCGCCCCACATTTGTTCGGCCACCTTAGGCTGACCGTTTCTGCCAGCCTAGATGCTCTGACCAGTAGTCTGCGCTTTCTTCAATTAGGCCCCTGAATTAACGTACAAACAGCACCAGGTGTCAGAGCCCTGCCCGCTCAACTCCCAGACAGTCCAGGGTCAGTGGTGATCAAGGACCATGATGACCACTGAGTCAACAGCCTTTTGAAGTAAACAGGAGTCCAGCCGGTCTTATTGGCCACCATCATCACGGTGTCTGTAGGCTTTTCTATGGTGACAGTGTGATATACGGTTCCCCCGCCAAGATTATTAGCTCCCCTCTGGGTGCAGTAAGTCCTGCAAGCAGTAGTCTACTCTTTTGGGACACACTCTTATTGTTTTATGAGAGAAACTCCAGGTCAAGTGATGTTCACACGAGTCGTCATGGTGCCCTGTTGCCCCCGGTTATCTCTCTGGATGTTGGAGTTGGAGGGCCTCCTCACTCGAGGTCGGTGTGCCCACGGAGCGAACCCTGCAACTTCAGGGCATCGTTGGTGGTTAGGATCACCACGTGGGGTCCTTTTCCCTTAGGAAGGAGGTGGCCTTTTGGGCTGCTGATTTCCAGGTTTTTAGATACCGCCAGTATCTTGGCCAGATGCGGCAGTGGGCCAAGCCCCTTGGTGACCGTAGTTTATCCTACCTGGATGGCATTCTTGCATTGTTCCATTTCAAGTGGTCCCAGTTTTTGCACTAATTCTCCAATGGCGATTCACCTTTCACCGGGAATGTAAAGGTCAAAGGGTTTAGCTAAATTAGGGAGTTCCAGGGCAAGGGTCTGAATTGACTGCTCTTTCCATTCTTGAAAGGCCACTTCTGGATTCTATTCAAAAGGATCATCATCTTTTCCTTTCAGTGTTTCATATAGAGGCCCAGCTAGTAGACTGTAGTTAGGGATCCAGAAGCAGCAAACCCTGGCCTCCCCAGGAACCCCTAAGCTGTCTTCTAGTTTTAGAAAGGGGTAAGGCTGCAAATGGTTTCTTCCCTTTCCTGAGATGGGCTTCTCCGACCTTCTGTGAGAATGAAGCCCAGGCAGGTCACCGCAGTCTGTGATATTTGAGCTTTTTCTTGGACAACTTCTATCCTTTATTGGCTTGGTAGTTCAGAGGTCTCCTTAGTAGGGCTGGCGATCAGAATGTCGTCTGCGTACTGAAGGAGGGTTTCCTTTTCCAGAGGTAGAACTTT
>NW_027136270.1:0-39510 GCF_039906515.1 Pseudorca crassidens | reverse complement strand
GTCTCCCGATCACATGGTTGATCATACTCTAGGTTCCACATGCATGTTTTAGCTGAAGGAAGAATACCTTAAACCTGGGTAGTTGAAACCCGTGGAATGGGTACCATGCAATATGACTTCAAAGGGTCTTCATTTGCTCACCGAACCTCTCCAATCCTATCACTGCTGCGTTTATGCCCCTGTACACATGCTTGATTCTCTTTCGGAGACATAGCAATCCATAGGTTTTAAGATACTTACTAGTCAGGTACATTCTTAGGCGTTTAATATGCGGTGTTGAGTCCATTTCGTTGAGCAAGGAGTAGCTCTTGTCTATTCCATATTTGGCTTAAGGAACTTTACCTGTGCTCATTTCAATCTCTGGTTTTATGCAGCACCCCAACTCACCTTTCCCCTTAAGCAAGCATAAGTTGGTTTTCTAAATTTGAGACCCTGTTCTGTTCTGTAATTCAGTTCCTGTGTAGCCAAGTTTACATTCCCTGTATTACTGATATCTTATGATGTTTCTTTTTCTGTGTGACTTATTTCAGTTAGAATCATCATACCTGAATCCACTCATTGTGCTGCTAAGGGCCTGATGACATAGATTTCATTGCTGAGTGATATTGCTTTGTAAGTAAATACCACAACTTCTTTATCCATTTTTCACTTTCTGCGATGTTGAACTTGTACGGTAAACGAGGTTCTTGTAAACAGAGGCGTCCCAAACTTTGGGGTGGCTGTGTCTTTTTGATTTTAATTTCCCTAAGCTATAGGACCATAAGTGGAAGTGCCCTAGGCTCTGTTGCTTTGTTTTTTAGATGTTTCAGGAAACACCATACACTTCTCCCGAGTGTCTGTTGGCAATTTACATCCCGCCCATCAGCATAACAAGGCTCCCAGTTCTCCATGGCCTGTCCTGCCTTTCTGGATTTTACACTTTTTTCAGATGGCCCTTTTGACCGGGGGGAAGTGAGACTTCATTGTAGTGCAGATTTCCTTTGCAAGCTTGCTTGGTTGGCCAAAAAGGGCGTATGCGTTTTTTCCTGAATATATTCAGGAAAAAACGCATACGCCCTTTTTGGCCAAGTGCATCATGGTGGACGTTCTGCCTCTTTTCCTATGCTTTCAATGCAATTCCAGTCTGCCTCCTGAAATCGGTTTCCTGCAATTCTGCCCCGCTTTCAAGTCCTCTTGGCAGCCTTACTTCAGTATATTTTTGGACGATAGCTGTCATTTATAACTCTGCAGGTTTGTGAATTACAGTGCCCCTGAGCTCCTTTCTTCAACTCGCTTTCTTTTGAGCTGGCCGCAACACCGCAGGATGGCTTCAGGCCCTAATCTGGTTCCGGCACGGCACGCTGAGCCTTTGGTTAATTCCTCTTCCTGGTGGGAAATGAGAGTTAAATTTGCCCGTCCAGACACCTCCAGCTAGTCTCTCATTGGTTCTCCCTATTCCTGTTCATCTTCCGCAGAAATTGCAAACTGGGCCAAACAGGAGGTTAAAGGGACTGACTCTCCAAGTCAGGAGGGTGTTAGTAAAGCGTCTGGAATGTTGCACCCGAGTACCAGGGTACGAAAACTGAGACATATTTGAACACGTCTCCCGATCACATGGTTGATCATACTCTAGGTTCCACATGCATGTTTTAGCTGAAGGAAGAATACCTTAAACCTGGGTAGTTGAAACCCGTGGAATGGGTACCATGCAATATGACTTCAAAGGGTCTTCATTTGCTCACCGAACCTCTCCAATCCTATCACTGCTGCGTTTATGCCCCTGTACACATGCTTGATTCTCTTTCGGAGACATAGCAATCCATAGGTTTTAAGATACTTACTAGTCAGGTACATTCTTAGGCGTTTAATATGCGGTGTTGAGTCCATTTCGTTGAGCAAGGAGTAGCTCTTGTCTATTCCATATTTGGCTTAAGGAACTTTATCTGTGCTCATTTCAATCTCTGGTTTTATGCAGCACCCCAACTCACCTTTCCCCTTAAGCAAGCATAAGTTGGTTTTCTAAATTTGAGACCCTGTTCTGTTCTGTAATTCAGTTCCTGTGTAGCCAAGTTTACATTCCGTGTATTACTGATATCTTATGATGTTTCTTTTTCTGTGTGACTTATTTCAGTTAGAATCATCATACCTGAATCCACTCATTGTGCTGCTAAGGGCCTGATGACATAGATTTCATTGCTGAGTGATATTGCTTTGTAAGTAAATACCACAACTTCTTTATCCATTTTTCACTTTCTGCGATGTTGAACTTGTACGGTAAACGAGGTTCTTGTAAACAGAGGCGTCCCAAACTTTGGGGTGGCTGTGTCTTTTTGATTTTAATTTCCCTAAGCTATAGGACCATAAGTGGAAGTGCCCTAGGCTCTGTTGCTTTGTTTTTTAGATGTTTCAGGAAACACCATACACTTCTCCCGAGTGTCTGTTGGCAATTTACATCCCGCCCATCAGCATAACAAGGCTCCCAGTTCTCCATGGCCTGTCCTGCCTTTCTGGATTTTACACTTTTTTCAGATGGCCCTTTTGACCGGGGGGAAGTGAGACTTCATTGTAGTGCAGATTTCCTTTGCAAGCTTGCTTGGTTGGCCAAAAAGGGCGTATGCGTTTTTTCCTGAATATATTCAGGAAAAAACGCATACGCCCTTTTTGGCCAAGTGCATCATTGTGGACGTTCTGCCTCTTTTCCTATGCTTTCAATGCAATTCCAGTCTGCCTCCTGAAATCGGTTTCCTGCAATTCTGCCCCGCTTTCAAGTCCTCTTGGCAGCCTTACTTCAGTATATTTTTGGACGATAGCTGTCATTTATAACTCTGCAGGTTTGTGAATTACAGTGCCCCTGAGCTCCTTTCTTCAACTCGCTTTCTTTTGAGCTGGCCGCAACACCGCAGGATGGCTTCAGGCCCTAATCTGGTTCCGGCACGGCATGCTGAGCCTTTGGTTAATTCCTCTTCCTGGTGGGAAATGAGAGTTAAATTTGCCCGTCCAGACACCTTCCAGCTAGTCTCTCATTGGTTCTCGCTATTCCTGTTCATCTTCCGCAGAAATTGCAAACTGGGCCAAACAGGAGGTTAAAGGGACTGACTCTCCAAGTCGGGAGGGTGTTAGTAAAGCGTCTGGAATGTTGCACCCGAGTACCAGGGTACGAAAACTGAGACATATTTGAACACGTCTCCCGATCACATGGTTGATCATACTCTAGGTTCCACATGCATGTTTTAGCTGAAGGAAGAATACCTTAAACCTGGGTAGTTGAAACCCGTGGAATGGGTACCATGCAATATGACTTCAAAGGGTCTTCATTTGCTCACCGAACCTCTCCAATCCTATCACTGCTGCGTTTATGCCCCTGTACACATGCTTGATTCTCTTTCGGAGACATAGCAATCCATAGGTTTTAAGATACTTACTAGTCAGGTACATTCTTAGGCATTTAATATGCGGTGTTGAGTCCATTTCGTTGAGCAAGGAGTAGCTCTTGTCTATTCCATATTTGGCTTAAGGAACTTTATCTGTGCTCATTTCAATCTCTGGTTTTATGCAGCACCCCAACTCACCTTTACCCTTAAGCAAGCATAAGTTGGTTTTCTAAATTTGAGACCCTGTTCTGTTCTGTAATTCAGTTCCTGTGTAGCCAAGTTTACATTCCGTGTATTACTGATATCTTATGATGTTTCTTTTTCTGTGTGACTTATTTCAGTTAGAATCATCATACCTGAATCCACTCATTGTGCTGCTAAGGGCCTGATGACATAGATTTCATTGCTGAGTGATATTGCTTTGTAAGTAAATACCACAACTTCTTTATCCATTTTTCACTTTCTGCGATGTTGAACTTGTACTGTAAACGAGGTTCTTGTAAACAGAGGCGTCCCAAACTTTGGGGTGGCTGTGTCTTTTTGATTTTAATTTCCCTAAGCTATAGGACCATAAGTGGAAGTGCCCTAGGCTCTGTTGCTTTGTTTTTTAGATGTTTCAGGAAACACCATACACTTCTCCCGAGTGTCTGTTGGCAATTTACATCCCGCCCATCAGCATAACAAGGCTCCCAGTTCTCCATGGCCTGTCCTGCCTTTCTGGATTTTACACTTTTTTCAGATGGCCCTTTTGACCGGGGGGAAGTGAGACTTCATTGTAGTGCAGATTTCCTTTGCAAGCTTGCTTGGTTGGCCAAAAAGGGCGTATGCGTTTTTTCCTGAATATATTCAGGAAAAAACGCATACGCCCTTTTTGGCCAAGTGCATCATTGTGGACGTTCTGCCTCTTTTCCTATGCTTTCAATGCAATTCCAGTCTACCTCCTGAAATCGGTTTCCTGCAATTCTGCCCCGCTTTCAAGTCCTCTTGGCAGCCTTACTTCAGTATATTTTTGGACGATAGCTGTCATTTATAACTCTGCAGGTTTGTGAATTACAGTGCCCCTGAGCTCCTTTCTTCAACTCGCTTTCTTTTGAGCTGGCCGCAACACCGCAGGATGGCTTCAGGCCCTAATCTGGTTCCGGCACGGCACGCTGAGCCTTTGGTTAATTCCTCTTCCTGGTGGGAAATGAGAGTTAAATTTGCCCGTCCAGACACCTCCAGCTAGTCTCTCATTGGTTCTCGCTATTCCTGTTCATCTTCCGCAGAAATTGCAAACTGGGCCAAACAGGAGGTTAAAGGGACTGACTCTCCAAGTCGGGAGGGTGTTAGTAAAGCGTCTGGAATGTTGCACCCGAGTACCAGGGTACGAAAACTGAGACATATTTGAACACGTCTCCCGATCACATGGTTGATCATACTCTAGGTTCCACATGCATGTTTTAGCTGAAGGAAGAATACCTTAAACCTGGGTAGTTGAAACCCGTGGAATGGGTACCATGCAATATGACTTCAAAGGGTCTTCATTTGCTCACCGAACCTCTCCAATCCTATCACTGCTGCGTTTATGCCCCTGTACACATGCTTGATTCTCTTTCGGAGACATAGCAATCCATAGGTTTTAAGATACTTACTAGTCAGGTACATTCTTAGGCATTTAATATGCGGTGTTGAGTCCATTTCGTTGAGCAAGGAGTAGCTCTTGTCTATTCCATATTTGGCTTAAGGAACTTTACCTGTGCTCATTTCAATCTCTGGTTTTATGCAGCACCCCAACTCACCTTTCCCCTTAAGCAAGCATAAGTTGGTTTTCTAAATTTGAGACCCTGTTCTGTTCTGTAATTCAGTTCCTGTGTAGCCAAGTTTACATTCCGTGTATTACTGATATCTTATGATGTTTCTTTCTCTGTGTGACTTATTTCAGTTAGAATCATCATACCTGAATCCACTCATTGTGCTGCTAAGGGCCTGATGACATAGATTTCATTGCTGAGTGATATTGCTTTGTAAGTAAATACCACAACTTCTTTATCCATTTTTCACTTTCTGCGATGTTGAACTTGTACGGTAAACGAGGTTCTTGTAAACAGAGGCGTCCCAAACTTTGGGGTGGCTGTGTCTTTTTGATTTTAATTTCCCTAAGCTATAGGACCATAAGTGGAAGTGCCCTAGGCTCTGTTGCTTTGTTTTTTAGATGTTTCAGGAAACACCATACACTTCTCCCGAGTGTCTGTTGGCAATTTACATCCCGCCCATCAGCATAACAAGGCTCCCAGTTCTCCATGGCCTGTCCTGCCTTTCTGGATTTTACACTTTTTTCAGATGGCCCTTTTGACCGGGGGGAAGTGAGACTTCATTGTAGTGCAGATTTCCTTTGCAAGCTTGCTTGGTTGGCCAAAAAGGGCGTATGCGTTTTTTCCTGAATATATTCAGGAAAAAACGCATACGCCCTTTTTGGCCAAGTGCATCATGGTGGACGTTCTGCCTCTTTTCCTATGCTTTCAATGCAATTCCAGTCTGCCTCCTGAAATCGGTTTCCTGCAATTCTGCCCCGCTTTCAAGTCCTCTTGGCAGCCTTACTTCAGTATATTTTTGGACGATAGCTGTCATTTATAACTCTGCAGGTTTGTGAATTACAGTGCCCCTGAGCTCCTTTCTTCAACTCGCTTTCTTTTGAGCTGGCCGCAACACCGCAGGATGGCTTCAGGCCCTAATCTGGTTCCGGCACGGCACGCTGAGCCTTTGGTTAATTCCTCTTCCTCGTGGGAAATGAGAGTTAAATATGCCCGTCCACACACCTCCAGTTAGTCTCTCATTGGTTCTCCCTATTCCTGTTCATCTTCCGCAGAAATTGCAAACTGGGCCAAACAGGAGGTTAAAGGGACTGACTCTCCAAGTCGGGAGGGTGTTAGTAAAGCGTCTGGAATGTTGCACCCGAGTACCAGGGTACGAAAACTGAGACATATTTGAACACGTCTCCCGATCACATGGTTGATCATACTCTAGGTTCCACATGCATGTTTTAGCTGAAGGAAGAATACCTTAAACCTGGGTAGTTGAAACCCGTGGAATGGGTACCATGCAATATGACTTCAAAGGGTCTTCATTTGCTCACCGAACCTCTCCAATCCTATCACTGCTGCGTTTATGCCCCTGTACACATGCTTGATTCTCTTTCGGAGACATAGCAATCCATAGGTTTTAAGATACTTACTAGTCAGGTACATTCTTAGGCGTTTAATATGCAGTGTTGAGTCCATTTCGTTGAGCAAGGAGTAGCTCTTGTCTATTCCATATTTGGCTTAAGGAACTTTATCTGTGCTCATTTCAATCTCTGGTTTTATGCAGCACCCCAACTCACCTTTCCCCTTAAGCAAGCATAAGTTGGTTTTCTAAATTTGAGACCCTGTTCTGTTCTGTAATTCAGTTCCTGTGTAGCCAAGTTTACATTCCGTGTATTACTGATATCTTATGATGTTTCTTTTTCTGTGTGACTTATTTCAGTTAGAATCATCATACCTGAATCCACTCATTGTGCTGCTAAGGGCCTGATGACATAGATTTCATTGCTGAGTGATATTGCTTTGTAAGTAAATACCACAACTTCTTTATCCATTTTTCACTTTCTGCGATGTTGAACTTGTACTGTAAACGAGGTTCTTGTAAACAGAGGCGTCCCAAACTTTGGGGTGGCTGTGTCTTTTTGATTTTAATTTCCCTAAGCTATAGGACCATAAGTGGAAGTGCCCTAGGCTCTGTTGCTTTGTTTTTTAGATGTTTCAGGAAACACCATACACTTCTCCCGAGTGTCTGTTGGCAATTTACATCCCGCCCATCAGCATAACAAGGCTCCCAGTTCTCCATGGCCTGTCCTGCCTTTCTGGATTTTACACTTTTTTCAGATGGCCCTTTTGACCGGGGGGAAGTGAGACTTCATTGTAGTGCAGATTTCCTTTGCAAGCTTGCTTGGTTGGCCAAAAAGGGCGTATGCGTTTTTTCCTGAATATATTCAGGAAAAAACGCATACGCCCTTTTTGGCCAAGTGCATCATTGTGGACGTTCTGCCTCTTTTCCTATGCTTTCAATGCAATTCCAGTCTACCTCCTGAAATCGGTTTCCTGCAATTCTGCCCCGCTTTCAAGTCCTCTTGGCAGCCTTACTTCAGTATATTTTTGGACGATAGCTGTCATTTATAACTCTGCAGGTTTGTGAATTACAGTGCCCCTGAGCTCCTTTCTTCAACTCGCTTTCTTTTGAGCTTGCCGCAACACCGCAGGATGGCTTCAGGCCCTAATCTGGTTCCGGCACGGCACGCTGAGCCTTTGGTTAATTCCTCTTCCTGGTGGGAAATGAGAGTTAAATTTGCCCGTCCAGACACCTCCAGCTAGTCTCTCATTGGTTCTCGCTATTCCTGTTCATCTTCCGCAGAAATTGCAAACTGGGCCAAACAGGAGGTTAAAGGGACTGACTCTCCAAGTCGGGAGGGTGTTAGTAAAGCGTCTGGAATGTTGCACCCGAGTACCAGGGTACGAAAACTGAGACATATTTGAACACGTCTCCCGATCACATGGTTGATCATACTCTAGGTTCCACATGCATGTTTTAGCTGAAGGAAGAATACCTTAAACCTGGGTAGTTGAAACCCGTGGAATGGGTACCATGCAATATGACTTCAAAGGGTCTTCATTTGCTCACCGAACCTCTCCAATCCTATCACTGCTGCGTTTATGCCCCTGTACACATGCTTGATTCTCTTTCGGAGACATAGCAATCCATAGGTTTTAAGATACTTACTAGTCAGGTACATTCTTAGGCGTTTAATATGCGGTGTTGAGTCCATTTCGTTGAGCAAGGAGTAGCTCTTGTCTATTCCATATTTGGCTTAAGGAACTTTACCTGTGCTCATTTCAATCTCTGGTTTTATGCAGCACCCCAACTCACCTTTCCCCTTAAGCAAGCATAAGTTGGTTTTCTAAATTTGAGACCCTGTTCTGTTCTGTAATTCAGTTCCTGTGTAGCCAAGTTTACATTCCGTGTATTACTGATATCTTATGATGTTTCTTTTTCTGTGTGACTTATTTCAGTTAGAATCATCATACCTGAATCCACTCATTGTGCTGCTAAGGGCCTGATGACATAGATTTCATTGCTGAGTGATATTGCTTTGTAAGTAAATACCACAACTTCTTTATCCATTTTTCACTTTCTGCGATGTTGAACTTGTACGGTAAACGAGGTTCTTGTAAACAGAGGCGTCCCAAACTTTGGGGTGGCTGTGTCTTTTTGATTTTAATTTCCCTAAGCTATAGGACCATAAGTGGAAGTGCCCTAGGCTCTGTTGCTTTGTTTTTTAGATGTTTCAGGAAACACCATACACTTCTCCCGAGTGTCTGTTGGCAATTTACATCCCGCCCATCAGCATAACAAGGCTCCCAGTTCTCCATGGCCTGTCCTGCCTTTCTGGATTTTACACTTTTTTCAGATGGCCCTTTTGACCGGGGGGAAGTGAGACTTCATTGTAGTGCAGATTTCCTTTGCAAGCTTGCTTGGTTGGCCAAAAAGGGCGTATGCGTTTTATCCTGAATATATTCAGGAAAAAACGCATACGCCCTTTTTGGCCAAGTGCATCATTGTGGACGTTCTGCCTCTTTTCCTATGCTTTCAATGCAATTCCAGTCTGCCTCCTGAAATCGGTTTCCTGCAATTCTGCCCCGCTTTCAAGTCCTCTTGGCAGCCTTACTTCAGTATATTTTTGGACGATAGCTGTCATTTATAACTCTGCAGGTTTGTGAATTACAGTGCCCCTGAGCTCCTTTCTTCAACTCGCTTTCTTTTGAGCTGGCCGCAACACCGCAGGATGGCTTCAGGCCCTAATCTGGTTCCGGCACGGCACGCTGAGCCTTTGGTTAATTCCTCTTCCTGGTGGGAAATGAGAGTTAAATTTGCCCGTCCAGACACCTCCAGCTAGTCTCTCATTGGTTCTCGCTATTCCTGTTCATCTTCCGCAGAAATTGCAAACTGGGCCAAACAGGAGGTTAAAGGGACTGACTCTCCAAGTCGGGAGGGTGTTAGTAAAGCGTCTGGAATGTTGCACCCGAGTACCAGGGTACGAAAACTGAGACATATTTGAACACGTCTCCCGATCACATGGTTGATCATACTCTAGGTTCCACATGCATGTTTTAGCTGAAGGAAGAATACCTTAAACCTGGGTAGTTGAAACCCGTGGAATGGGTACCATGCAATATGACTTCAAAGGGTCTTCATTTGCTCACCGAACCTCTCCAATCCTATCACTGCTGCGTTTATGCCCCTGTACACATGCTTGATTCTCTTTCGGAGACATAGCAATCCATAGGTTTTAAGATACTTACTAGTCAGGTACATTCTTAGGCGTTTAATATGCGGTGTTGAGTCCATTTCGTTGAGCAAGGAGTAGCTCTTGTCTATTCCATATTTGGCTTAAGGAACTTTACCTGTGCTCATTTCAATCTCTGGTTTTATGCAGCACCCCAACTCACCTTTACCCTTAAGCAAGCATAAGTTGGTTTTCTAAATTTGAGACCCTGTTCTGTTCTGTAATTCAGTTCCTGTGTAGCCAAGTTTACATTCCGTGTATTACTGATATCTTATGATGTTTCTTTTTCTGTGTGACTTATTTCAGTTAGAATCATCATACCTGAATCCACTCATTGTGCTGCTAAGGGCCTGATGACATAGATTTCATTGCTGAGTGATATTGCTTTGTAAGTAAATACCACAACTTCTTTATCCATTTTTCACTTTCTGCGATGTTGAACTTGTACGGTAAACGAGGTTCTTGTAAACAGAGGCGTCCCAAACTTTGGGGTGGCTGTGTCTTTTTGATTTTAATTTCCCTAAGCTATAGGACCATAAGTGGAAGTGCCCTAGGCTCTGTTGCTTTGTTTTTTAGATGTTTCAGGAAACACCATACACTTCTCCCGAGTGTCTGTTGGCAATTTTCATCCCGCCCATCAGCATAACAAGGCTCCCAGTTCTCCATGGCCTGTCCTGCCTTTCTGGATTTTACACTTTTTTCAGATGGCCCTTTTGACCGGGGGGAAGTGAGACTTCATTGTAGTGCAGATTTCCTTTGCAAGCTTGCTTGGTTGGCCAAAAAGGGCGTATGCGTTTTTTCCTGAATATATTCAGGAAAAAACGCATACGCCCTTTTTGGCCAAGTGCATCATTGTGGACGTTCTGCCTCTTTTCCTATGCTTTCAATGCAATTCCAGTCTGCCTCCTGAAATCGGTTTCCTGCAATTCTGCCCCGCTTTCAAGTCCTCTTGGCAGCCTTACTTCAGTATATTTTTGGACGATAGCTGTCATTTATAACTCTGCAGGTTTGTGAATTACAGTGCCCCTGAGCTCCTTTCTTCAACTCGCTTTCTTTTGAGCTGGCCGCAACACCGCAGGATGGCTTCAGGCCCTAATCTGGTTCCGGCATGGCACGCTGAGCCTTTGGTTAATTCCTCTTCCTGGTGGGAAATGAGAGTTAAATTTGCCCGTCCAGACACCTCCAGCTAGTCTCTCATTGGTTCTCGCTATTCCTGTTCATCTTCCGCAGAAATTGCAAACTGGGCCAAACAGGAGGTTAAAGGGACTGACTCTCCAAGTCGGGAGGGTGTTAGTAAAGCGTCTGGAATGTTGCACCCGAGTACCAGGGTACGAAAACTGAGACATATTTGAACACGTCTCCCGATCACATGGTTGATCATACTCTAGGTTCCACATGCATGTTTTAGCTGAAGGAAGAATACCTTAAACCTGGGTAGTTGAAACCCGTGGAATGGGTACCATGCAATATGACTTCAAAGGGTCTTCATTTGCTCACCGAACCTCTCCAATCCTATCACTGCTGCGTTTATGCCCCTGTACACATGCTTGATTCTCTTTCGGAGACATAGCAATCCATAGGTTTTAAGATACTTACTAGTCAGGTACATTCTTAGGCGTTTAATATGCGGTGTTGAGTCCATTTCGTTGAGCAAGGAGTAGCTCTTGTCTATTCCATATTTGGCTTAAGGAACTTTATCTGTGCTCATTTCAATCTCTGGTTTTATGCAGCACCCCAACTCACCTTTCCCCTTAAGCAAGCATAAGTTGGTTTTCTAAATTTGAGACCCTGTTCTGTTCTGTAATTCAGTTCCTGTGTAGCCAAGTTTACATTCCGTGTATTACTGATATCTTATGATGTTTCTTTTTCTGTGTGACTTATTTCAGTTAGAATCATCATACCTGAATCCACTCATTGTGCTGCTAAGGGCCTGATGACATAGATTTCATTGCTGAGTGATATTGCTTTGTAAGTAAATACCACAACTTCTTTATCCATTTTTCACTTTCTGCGATGTTGAACTTGTACGGTAAACGAGGTTCTTGTAAACAGAGGCGTCCCAAACTTTGGGGTGGCTGTGTCTTTTTGATTTTAATTTCCCTAAGCTATAGGACCATAAGTGGAAGTGCCCTAGGCTCTGTTGCTTTGTTTTTTAGATGTTTCAGGAAACACCATACACTTCTCCCGAGTGTCTGTTGGCAATTTACATCCCGCCCATCAGCATAACAAGGCTCCCAGTTCTCCATGGCCTGTCCTGCCTTTCTGGATTTTACACTTTTTTCAGATGGCCCTTTTGACCGGGGGGAAGTGAGACTTCATTGTAGTGCAGATTTCCTTTGCAAGCTTGCTTGGTTGGCCAAAAAGGGCGTATGCGTTTTTTCCTGAATATATTCAGGAAAAAACGCATACGCCCTTTTTGGCCAAGTGCATCATTGTGGACGTTCTGCCTCTTTTCCTATGCTTTCAATGCAATTCCAGTCTGCCTCCTGAAATCGGTTTCCTGCAATTCTGCCCCGCTTTCAAGTCCTCTTGGCAGCCTTACTTCAGTATATTTTTGGACGATAGCTGTCATTTATAACTCTGCAGGTTTGTGAATTACAGTGCCCCTGAGCTCCTTTCTTCAACTCGCTTTCTTTTGAGCTGGCCGCAACACCGCAGGATGGCTTCAGGCCCTAATCTGCTTCCGGCACGGCACGCTGAGCCTTTGGTTAATTCCTCTTCCTGGTGGGAAATGAGAGTTAAATTTGCCCGTCCAGACACCTTCCAGCTAGTCTCTCATTGGTTCTCGCTATTCCTGTTCATCTTCCGCAGAAATTGCAAACTGGGCCAAACAGGAGGTTAAAGGGACTGACTCTCCAAGTCGGGAGGGTGTTAGTAAAGCGTCTGGAATGTTGCACCCGAGTACCAGGGTACGAAAACTGAGACATATTTGAACACGTCTCCCGATCACATGGTTGATCATACTCTAGGTTCCACATGCATGTTTTAGCTGAAGGAAGAATACCTTAAACCTGGGTAGTTGAAACCCGTGGAATGGGTACCATGCAATATGACTTCAAAGGGTCTTCATTTGCTCACCGAACCTCTCCAATCCTATCACTGCTGCGTTTATGCCCCTGTACACATGCTTGATTCTCTTTCGGAGACATAGCAATCCATAGGTTTTAAGATACTTACTAGTCAGGTACATTCTTAGGCGTTTAATATGCGGTGTTGAGTCCATTTCGTTGAGCAAGGAGTAGCTCTTGTCTATTCCATATTTGGCTTAAGGAACTTTACCTGTGCTCATTTCAATCTCTGGTTTTATGCAGCACCCCAACTCACCTTTCCCCTTAAGCAAGCATAAGTTGGTTTTCTAAATTTGAGACCCTGTTCTGTTCTGTAATTCAGTTCCTGTGTAGCCAAGTTTACATTCCCTGTATTACTGATATCTTATGATGTTTCTTTTTCTGTGTGACTTATTTCAGTTAGAATCATCATACCTGAATCCACTCATTGTGCTGCTAAGGGCCTGATGACATAGATTTCATTGCTGAGTGATATTGCTTTGTAAGTAAATACCACAACTTCTTTATCCATTTTTCATTTTCTGCGATGTTGAACTTGTACGGTAAACGAGGTTCTTGTAAACAGAGGCGTCCCAAACTTTGGGGTGGCTGTGTCTTTTTGATTTTAATTTCCCTAAGCTATAGGACCATAAGTGGAAGTGCCCTAGGCTCTGTTGCTTTGTTTTTTAGATGTTTCAGGAAACACCATACACTTCTCCCGAGTGTCTGTTGGCAATTTACATCCCGCCCATCAGCATAACAAGGCTCCCAGTTCTCCATGGCCTGTCCTGCCTTTCTGGATTTTACACTTTTTTCAGATGGCCCTTTTGACCGGGGGGAAGTGAGACTTCATTGTAGTGCAGATTTCCTTTGCAAGCTTGCTTGGTTGGCCAAAAAGGGCGTATGCGTTTTTTCCTGAATATATTCAGGAAAAAACGCATACGCCCTTTTTGGCCAAGTGCATCATGGTGGACGTTCTGCCTCTTTTCCTATGCTTTCAATGCAATTCCAGTCTGCCTCCTGAAATCGGTTTCCTGCAATTCTGCCCCGCTTTCAAGTCCTCTTGGCAGCCTTACTTCAGTATATTTTTGGACGATAGCTGTCATTTATAACTCTGCAGGTTTGTGAATTACAGTGCCCCTGAGCTCCTTTCTTCAACTCGCTTTCTTTTGAGCTGGCCGCAACACCGCAGGATGGCTTCAGGCCCTAATCTGGTTCCGGCACGGCACGCTGAGCCTTTGGTTAATTCCTCTTCCTGGTGGGAAATGAGAGTTAAATTTGCCCGTCCAGACACCTCCAGCTAGTCTCTCATTGGTTCTCCCTATTCCTGTTCATCTTCCGCAGAAATTGCAAACTGGGCCAAACAGGAGGTTAAAGGGACTGACTCTCCAAGTCAGGAGGGTGTTAGTAAAGCGTCTGGAATGTTGCACCCGAGTACCAGGGTACGAAAACTGAGACATATTTGAACACGTCTCCCGATCACATGGTTGATCATACTCTAGGTTCCACATGCATGTTTTAGCTGAAGGAAGAATACCTTAAACCTGGGTAGTTGAAACCCGTGGAATGGGTACCATGCAATATGACTTCAAAGGGTCTTCATTTGCTCACCGAACCTCTCCAATCCTATCACTGCTGCGTTTATGCCCCTGTACACATGCTTGATTCTCTTTCGGAGACATAGCAATCCATAGGTTTTAAGATACTTACTAGTCAGGTACATTCTTAGGCGTTTAATATGCGGTGTTGAGTCCATTTCGTTGAGCAAGGAGTAGCTCTTGTCTATTCCATATTTGGCTTAAGGAACTTTATCTGTGCTCATTTCAATCTCTGGTTTTATGCAGCACCCCAACTCACCTTTCCCCTTAAGCAAGCATAAGTTGGTTTTCTAAATTTGAGACCCTGTTCTGTTCTGTAATTCAGTTCCTGTGTAGCCAAGTTTACATTCCGTGTATTACTGATATCTTATGATGTTTCTTTTTCTGTGTGACTTATTTCAGTTAGAATCATCATACCTGAATCCACTCATTGTGCTGCTAAGGGCCTGATGACATAGATTTCATTGCTGAGTGATATTGCTTTGTAAGTAAATACCACAACTTCTTTATCCATTTTTCACTTTCTGCGATGTTGAACTTGTACGGTAAACGAGGTTCTTGTAAACAGAGGCGTCCCAAACTTTGGGGTGGCTGTGTCTTTTTGATTTTAATTTCCCTAAGCTATAGGACCATAAGTGGAAGTGCCCTAGGCTCTGTTGCTTTGTTTTTTAGATGTTTCAGGAAACACCATACACTTCTCCCGAGTGTCTGTTGGCAATTTACATCCCGCCCATCAGCATAACAAGGCTCCCAGTTCTCCATGGCCTGTCCTGCCTTTCTGGATTTTACACTTTTTTCAGATGGCCCTTTTGACCGGGGGGAAGTGAGACTTCATTGTAGTGCAGATTTCGTTTGCAAGCTTGCTTGGTTGGCCAAAAAGGGCGTATGCGTTTTTTCCTGAATATATTCAGGAAAAAACGCATATGCCCTTTTTGGCCAAGTGCATCATGGTGGACGTTCTGCCTCTTTTCCTATGCTTTCAATGCAATTCCAGTCTGCCTCCTGAAATCGGTTTCCTGCAATTCTGCCCCGCTTTCAAGTCCTCTTGGCAGCCTTACTTCAGTATATTTTTGGACGATAGCTGTCATTTATAACTCTGCAGGTTTGTGAATTACAGTGCCCCTGAGCTCCTTTCTTCAACTCGCTTTCTTTTGAGCTGGCCGCAACACCGCAGGATGGCTTCAGGCCCTAATCTGGTTCCGGCACGGCACGCTGAGCCTTTGGTTAATTCCTCTTCCTGGTGGGAAATGAGAGTTAAATTTGCCCGTCCAGACACCTCCAGCTAGTCTCTCATTGGTTCTCGCTATTCCTGTTCATCTTCCGCAGAAATTGCAAACTGGGCCAAACAGGAGGTTAAAGGGACTGACTCTCCAAGTGGGGAGAGTGTTAGTAAAGCGTCTGGAATGTTGCACCCGAGTACCAGGGTACGAAAACTGAGACATATTTGAACACGTCTCCCGATCACATGGTTGATCATACTCTAGGTTCCACATGCATGTTTTAGCTGAAGGAAGAATACCTTAAACCTGGGTAGTTGAAACCCGTGGAATGGGTACCATGCAATATGACTTCAAAGGGTCTTCATTTGCTCACCGAACCTCTCCAATCCTATCACTGCTGCGTTTATGCCCCTGTACACATGCTTGATTCTCTTTCGGAGACATAGCAATCCATAGGTTTTAAGATACTTACTAGTCAGGTACATTCTTAGGCGTTTAATATGCGGTGTTGAGTCCATTTCGTTGAGCAAGGAGTAGCTCTTGTCTATTCCATATTTGGCTTAAGGAACTTTATCTGTGCTCATTTCAATCTCTGGTTTTATGCAGCACCCCAACTCACCTTTCCCCTTAAGAAAGCATAAGTTGGTTTTCTAAATTTGAGACCCTGTTCTGTTCTGTAATTCAGTTCCTGTGTAGCCAAGTTTACATTCCGTGTATTACTGATATCTTATGATGTTTCTTTTTCTGTGTGACTTATTTCAGTTAGAATCATCATACCTGAATCCACTCATTGTGCTGCTAAGGGCCTGATGACATAGATTTCATTGCTGAGTGATATTGCTTTGTAAGTAAATACCACAACTTCTTTATCCATTTTTCACTTTCTGTGATGTTGAACTTGTACTGTAAACGAGGTTCTTGTAAACAGAGGCGTCCCAAACTTTGGGGTGGCTGTGTCTTTTTGATTTTAATTTCCCTAAGCTATAGGACCATAAGTGGAAGTGCCCTAGGCTCTGTTGCTTTGTTTTTTAGATGTTTCAGGAAACACCATACACTTCTCCCGAGTGTCTGTTGGCAATTTACATCCCGCCCATCAGCATAACAAGGCTCCCAGTTCTCCATGGCCTGTCCTGCCTTTCTGGATTTTACACTTTTTTCAGATGGCCCTTTTGACCGGGGGGAAGTGAGACTTCATTGTAGTGCAGATTTCCTTTGCAAGCTTGCTTGGTTGGCCAAAAAGGGCGTATGCGTTTTTTCCTGAATATATTCAGGAAAAAACGCATACACCCTTTTTGGCCAAGTGCATCATTGTGGACGTTCTGCCTCTTTTCCTATGCTTTCAATGCAATTCCAGTCTACCTCCTGAAATCGGTTTCCTGCAATTCTGCCCCGCTTTCAAGTCCTCTTGGCAGCCTTACTTCAGTATATTTTTGGACGATAGCTGTCATTTATAACTCTGCAGGTTTGTGAATTACAGTGCCCCTGAGCTCCTTTCTTCAACTCGCTTTCTTTTGAGCTTGCCGCAACACCGCAGGATGGCTTCAGGCCCTAATCTGGTTCCGGCACGGCACGCTGAGCCTTTGGTTAATTCCTCTTCCTGGTGGGAAATGAGAGTTAAATTTGCCCGTCCAGACACCTCCAGCTAGTCTCTCATTGGTTCTCGCTATTCCTGTTCATCTTCCGCAGAAATTGCAAACTGGGCCAAACAGGAGGTTAAAGGGACTGACTCTCCAAGTCGGGAGGGTGTTAGTAAAGCGTCTGGAATGTTGCACCCGAGTACCAGGGTACGAAAACTGAGACATATTTGAACACGTCTCCCGATCACATGGTTGATCATACTCTAGGTTCCACATGCATGTTTTAGCTGAAGGAAGAATACCTTAAACCTGGGTAGTTGAAACCCGTGGAATGGGTACCATGCAATATGACTTCAAAGGGTCTTCATTTGCTCACCGAACCTCTCCAATCCTATCACTGCTGCGTTTATGCCCCTGTACACATGCTTGATTCTCTTTCGGAGACATAGCAATCCATAGGTTTTAAGATACTTACTAGTCAGGTACATTCTTAGGCGTTTAATATGCGGTGTTGAGTCCATTTCGTTGAGCAAGGAGTAGCTCTTGTCTATTCCATATTTGGCTTAAGGAACTTTACCTGTGCTCATTTCAATCTCTGGTTTTATGCAGCACCCCAACTCACCTTTCCCCTTAAGCAAGCATAAGTTGGTTTTCTAAATTTGAGACCCTGTTCTGTTCTGTAATTCAGTTCCTGTGTAGCCAAGTTTACATTCCGTGTATTACTGATATCTTATGATGTTTCTTTTTCTGTGTGACTTATTTCAGTTAGAATCATCATACCTGAATCCACTCATTGTGCTGCTAAGGGCCTGATGACATAGATTTCATTGCTGAGTGATATTGCTTTGTAAGTAAATACCACAACTTCTTTATCCATTTTTCACTTTCTGCGATGTTGAACTTGTACGGTAAACGAGGTTCTTGTAAACAGAGGCGTCCCAAACTTTGGGGTGGCTGTGTCTTTTTGATTTTAATTTCCCTAAGCTATAGGACCATAAGTGGAAGTGCCCTAGGCTCTGTTGCTTTGTTTTTTAGATGTTTCAGGAAACACCATACACTTCTCCCGAGTGTCTGTTGGCAATTTACATCCCGCCCATCAGCATAACAAGGCTCCCAGTTCTCCATGGCCTGTCCTGCCTTTCTGGATTTTACACTTTTTTCAGATGGCCCTTTTGACCGGGGGGAAGTGAGACTTCATTGTAGTGCAGATTTCCTTTGCAAGCTTGCTTGGTTGGCCAAAAAGGGCGTATGCGTTTTTTCCTGAATATATTCAGGAAAAAACGCATACGCCCTTTTTGGCCAAGTGCATCATTGTGGACGTTCTGCCTCTTTTCCTATGCTTTCAATGCAATTCCAGTCTGCCTCCTGAAATCGGTTTCCTGCAATTCTGCCCCGCTTTCAAGTCCTCTTGGCAGCCTTACTTCAGTATATTTTTGGACGATAGCTGTCATTTATAACTCTGCAGGTTTGTGAATTACAGTGCCCCTGAGCTCCTTTCTTCAACTCGCTTTCTTTTGAGCTGGCCGCAACACCGCAGGATGGCTTCAGGCCCTAATCTTGTTCCGGCACGGCATGCTGAGCCTTTGGTTAATTCCTCTTCCTGGTGGGAAATGAGAGTTAAATTTGCCCGTCCAGACACCTTCCAGCTAGTCTCTCATTGGTTCTCGCTATTCCTGTTCATCTTCCGCAGAAATTGCAAACTGGGCCAAACAGGAGGTTAAAGGGACTGACTCTCCAAGTCGGGAGGGTGTTAGTAAAGCGTCTGGAATGTTGCACCCGAGTACCAGGGTACGAAAACTGAGACATATTTGAACACGTCTCCCGATCACATGGTTGATCATACTCTAGGTTCCACATGCATGTTTTAGCTGAAGGAAGAATACCTTAAACCTGGGTAGTTGAAACCCGTGGAATGGGTACCATGCAATATGACTTCAAAGGGTCTTCATTTGCTCACCGAACCTCTCCAATCCTATCACTGCTGCGTTTATGCCCCTGTACACATGCTTGATTCTCTTTCGGAGACATAGCAATCCATAGGTTTTAAGATACTTACTAGTCAGGTACATTCTTAGGCATTTAATATGCGGTGTTGAGTCCATTTCGTTGAGCAAGGAGTAGCTCTTGTCTATTCCATATTTGGCTTAAGGAACTTTATCTGTGCTCATTTCAATCTCTGGTTTTATGCAGCACCCCAACTCACCTTTCCCCTTAAGCAAGCATAAGTTGGTTTTCTAAATTTGAGACCCTGTTCTGTTCTGTAATTCAGTTCCTGTGTAGCCAAGTTTACATTCCGTGTATTACTGATATCTTATGATGTTTCTTTTTCTGTGTGACTTATTTCAGTTAGAATCATCATACCTGAATCCACTCATTGTGCTGCTAAGGGCCTGATGACATAGATTTCATTGCTGAGTGATATTGCTTTGTAAGTAAATACCACAACTTCTTTATCCATTTTTCACTTTCTGCGATGTTGAACTTGTACTGTAAACGAGGTTCTTGTAAACAGAGGCGTCCCAAACTTTGGGGTGGCTGTGTCTTTTTGATTTTAATTTCCCTAAGCTATAGGACCATAAGTGGAAGTGCCCTAGGCTCTGTTGCTTTGTTTTTTAGATGTTTCAGGAAACACCATACACTTCTCCCGAGTGTCTGTTGGCAATTTACATCCCGCCCATCAGCATAACAAGGCTCCCAGTTCTCCATGGCCTGTCCTGCCTTTCTGGATTTTACACATTTTTCAGATGGCCCTTTTGACCGGGGGGAAGTGAGACTTCATTGTAGTGCAGATTTCCTTTGCAAGCTTGCTTGGTTGGCCAAAAAGGGCGTATGCGTTTTTTCCTGAATATATTCAGGAAAAAACGCATACGCCCTTTTTGGCCAAGTGCATCATTGTGGACGTTCTGCCTCTTTTCCTATGCTTTCAATGCAATTCCAGTCTGCCTCCTGAAATCGGTTTCCTGCAATTCTGCCCCGCTTTCAAGTCCTCTTGGCAGCCTTACTTCAGTATATTTTTGGACGATAGCTGTCATTTATAACTCTGCAGGTTTGTGAATTACAGTGCCCCTGAGCTCCTTTCTTCAACTCGCTTTCTTTTGAGCTGGCCGCAACACCGCAGGATGGCTTCAGGCCCTAATCTGGTTCCGGCACGGCACGCTGAGCCTTTGGTTAATTCCTCTTCCTGGTGGGAAATGAGAGTTAAATTTGCCCGTCCAGACACCTCCAGCTAGTCTCTCATTGGTTCTCGCTATTCCTGTTCATCTTCCGCAGAAATTGCAAACTGGGCCAAACAGGAGGTTAAAGGGACTGACTCTCCAAGTCGGGAGGGTGTTAGTAAAGCGTCTGGAATGTTGCACCCGAGTACCAGGGTACGAAAACTGAGACATATTTGAACACGTCTCCCGATCACATGGTTGATCATACTCTAGGTTCCACATGCATGTTTTAGCTGAAGGAAGAATACCTTAAACCTGGGTAGTTGAAACCCGTGGAATGGGTACCATGCAATATGACTTCAAAGGGTCTTCATTTGCTCACCGAACCTCTCCAATCCTATCACTGCTGCGTTTATGCCCCTGTACACATGCTTGATTCTCTTTCGGAGACATAGCAATCCATAGGTTTTAAGATACTTACTAGTCAGGTACATTCTTAGGCATTTAATATGCGGTGTTGAGTCCATTTCGTTGAGCAAGGAGTAGCTCTTGTCTATTCCATATTTGGCTTAAGGAACTTTATCTGTGCTCATTTCAATCTCTGGTTTTATGCAGCACCCCAACTCACCTTTCCCCTTAAGTAAGCATAAGTTGGTTTTCTAAATTTGAGACCCTGTTCTGTTCTGTAATTCAGTTCCTGTGTAGCCAAGTTTACATTCCGTGTATTACTGATATCTTATGATGTTTCTTTTTCTGTGTGACTTATTTCAGTTAGAATCATCATACCTGAATCCACTCATTGTGCTGCTAAGGGCCTGATGACATAGATTTCATTGCTGAGTGATATTGCTTTGTAAGTAAATACCACAACTTCTTTATCCATTTTTCACTTTCTGCGATGTTGAACTTGTACGGTAAACGAGGTTCTTGTAAACAGAGGCGTCCCAAACTTTGGGGTGGCTGTGTCTTTTTGATTTTAATTTCCCTAAGCTATAGGACCATAAGTGGAAGTGCCCTAGGCTCTGTTGCTTTGTTTTTTAGATGTTTCAGGAAACACCATACACTTCTCCCGAGTGTCTGTTGGCAATTTACATCCCGCCCATCAGCATAACAAGGCTCCCAGTTCTCCATGGCCTGTCCTGCCTTTCTGGATTTTACACTTTTTTCAGATGGCCCTTTTGACCGGGGGGAAGTGAGACTTCATTGTAGTGCAGATTTCCTTTGCAAGCTTGCTTGGTTGGCCAAAAAGGGCGTATGCGTTTTTTCCTGAATATATTCAGGAAAAAACGCATACGCCCTTTTTGGCCAAGTGCATCATTGTGGACGTTCTGCCTCTTTTCCTATGCTTTCAATGCAATTCCAGTCTGCCTCCTGAAATCGGTTTCCTGCAATTCTGCCCCGCTTTCAAGTCCTCTTGGCAGCCTTACTTCAGTATATTTTTGGACGATAGCTGTCATTTATAACTCTGCAGGTTTGTGAATTACAGTGCCCCTGAGCTCCTTTCTTCAACTCGCTTTCTTTTGAGCTGGCCGCAACACCGCAGGATGGCTTCAGGCCCTAATCTGGTTCCGGCACGGCACGCTGAGCCTTTGGTTAATTCCTCTTCCTGGTGGGAAATGAGAGTTAAATTTGCCCATCCAGACACCTCCAGCTAGTCTCTCATTGGTTCTCGCTATTCCTGTTCATCTTCCGCAGAAATTGCAAACTGGGCCAAACAGGAGGTTAAAGGGACTGACTCTCCAAGTCGGGAGGGTGTTAGTAAAGCGTCTGGAATGTTGCACCCGAGTACCAGGGTACGAAAACTGAGACATATTTGAACACGTCTCCCGATCACATGGTTGATCATACTCTAGGTTCCACATGCATGTTTTAGCTGAAGGAAGAATACCTTAAACCTGGGTAGTTGAAACCCGTGGAATGGGTACCATGCAATATGACTTCAAAGGGTCTTCATTTGCTCACCGAACCTCTCCAATCCTATCACTGCTGCGTTTATGCCCCTGTACACATGCTTGATTCTCTTTCGGAGACATAGCAATCCATAGGTTTTAAGATACTTACTAGTCAGGTACATTCTTAGGCATTTAATATGCGGTGTTGAGTCCATTTCGTTGAGCAAGGAGTAGCTCTTGTCTATTCCATATTTGGCTTAAGGAACTTTATCTGTGCTCATTTCAATCTCTGGTTTTATGCAGCACCCCAACTCACCTTTCCCCTTAAGCAAGCATAAGTTGGTTTTCTAAATTTGAGACCCTGTTCTGTTCTGTAATTCAGTTCCTGTGTAGCCAAGTTTACATTCCGTGTATTACTGATATCTTATGATGTTTCTTTTTCTGTGTGACTTATTTCAGTTAGAATCATCATACCTGAATCCACTCATTGTGCTGCTAAGGGCCTGATGACATAGATTTCATTGCTGAGTGATATTGCTTTGTAAGTAAATACCACAACTTCTTTATCCATTTTTCACTTTCTGCGATGTTGAACTTGTACGGTAAACGAGGTTCTTGTAAACAGAGGCGTCCCAAACTTTGGGGTGGCTGTGTCTTTTTGATTTTAATTTCCCTAAGCTATAGGACCATAAGTGGAAGTGCCCTAGGCTCTGTTGCTTTGTTTTTTAGATGTTTCAGGAAACACCATACACTTCTCCCGAGTGTCTGTTGGCAATTTACATCCCGCCCATCAGCATAACAAGGCTCCCAGTTCTCCATGGCCTGTCCTGCCTTTCTGGATTTTACACTTTTTTCAGATGGCCCTTTTGACCGGGGGGAAGTGAGACTTCATTGTAGTGCAGATTTCCTTTGCAAGCTTGCTTGGTTGGCCAAAAAGGGCGTATGCGTTTTTTCCTGAATATATTCAGGAAAAAACGCATACGCCCTTTTTGGCCAAGTGCATCATTGTGGACGTTCTGCCTCTTTTCCTATGCTTTCAATGCAATTCCAGTCTGCCTCCTGAAATCGGTTTCCTGCAATTCTGCCCCGCTTTCAAGTCCTCTTGGCAGCCTTACTTCAGTATATTTTTGGACGATAGCTGTCATTTATAACTCTGCAGGTTTGTGAATTACAGTGCCCCTGAGCTCCTTTCTTCAACTCGCTTTCTTTTGAGCTGGCCGCAACACCGCAGGATGGCTTCAGGCCCTAATCTGGTTCCGGCACGGCACGCTGAGCCTTTGGTTAATTCCTCTTCCTGGTGGGAAATGAGAGTTAAATTTGCCCGTCCAGACACCTTCCAGCTAGTCTCTCATTGGTTCTCGCTATTCCTGTTCATCTTCCGCAGAAATTGCAAACTGGGCCAAACAGGAGGTTAAAGGGACTGACTCTCCAAGTCGGGAGGGTGTTAGTAAAGCGTCTGGAATGTTGCACCCGAGTACCAGGGTACGAAAACTGAGACATATTTGAACACGTCTCCCGATCACATGGTTGATCATACTCTAGGTTCCACATGCATGTTTTAGCTGAAGGAAGAATACCTTAAACCTGGGTAGTTGAAACCCGTGGAATGGGTACCATGCAATATGACTTCAAAGGGTCTTCATTTGCTCACCGAACCTCTCCAATCCTATCACTGCTGCGTTTATGCCCCTGTACACATGCTTGATTCTCTTTCGGAGACATAGCAATCCATAGGTTTTAAGATACTTACTAGTCAGGTACATTCTTAGGCATTTAATATGCGGTGTTGAGTCCATTTCGTTGAGCAAGGAGTAGCTCTTGTCTATTCCATATTTGGCTTAAGGAACTTTATCTGTGCTCATTTCAATCTCTGGTTTTATGCAGCACCCCAACTCACCTTTCCCCTTAAGCAAGCATAAGTTGGTTTTCTAAATTTGAGACCCTGTTCTGTTCTGTAATTCAGTTCCTGTGTAGCCAAGTTTACATTCCGTGTATTACTGATATCTTATGATGTTTCTTTTTCTGTGTGACTTATTTCAGTTAGAATCATCATACCTGAATCCACTCATTGTGCTGCTAAGGGCCTGATGACATAGATTTCATTGCTGAGTGATATTGCTTTGTAAGTAAATACCACAACTTCTTTATCCATTTTTCACTTTCTGCGATGTTGAACTTGTACGGTAAACGAGGTTCTTGTAAACAGAGGCGTCCCAAACTTTGGGGTGGCTGTGTCTTTTTGATTTTAATTTCCCTAAGCTATAGGACCATAAGTGGAAGTGCCCTAGGCTCTGTTGCTTTGTTTTTTAGATGTTTCAGGAAACACCATACACTTCTCCCGAGTGTCTGTTGGCAATTTACATCCCGCCCATCAGCATAACAAGGCTCCCAGTTCTCCATGGCCTGTCCTGCCTTTCTGGATTTTACACTTTTTTCAGATGGCCCTTTTGACCGGGGGGAAGTGAGACTTCATTGTAGTGCAGATTTCCTTTGCAAGCTTGCTTGGTTGGCCAAAAAGGGCGTATGCGTTTTTTCCTGAATATATTCAGGAAAAAACGCATACGCCCTTTTTGGCCAAGTGCATCATTGTGGACGTTCTGCCTCTTTTCCTATGCTTTCAATGCAATTCCAGTCTGCCTCCTGAAATCGGTTTCCTGCAATTCTGCCCCGCTTTCAAGTCCTCTTGGCAGCCTTACTTCAGTATATTTTTGGACGATAGCTGTCATTTATAACTCTGCAGGTTTGTGAATTACAGTGCCCCTGAGCTCCTTTCTTCCACTCGCTTTCTTTTGAGCTGGCCGCAACACCGCAGGATGGCTTCAGGCCCTAATCTGGTTCCGGCACGGCACGCTGAGCCTTTGGTTAATTCCTCTTCCTGGTGGGAAATGAGAGTTAAATTTGCCCGTCCAGACACCTTCCAGCTAGTCTCTCATTGGTTCTCGCTATTCCTGTTCATCTTCCGCAGAAATTGCAAACTGGGCCAAACAGGAGGTTAAAGGGACTGACTCTCCAAGTCGGGAGGGTGTTAGTAAAGCGTCTGGAATGTTGCACCCGAGTACCAGGGTACGAAAACTGAGACATATTTGAACACGTCTCCCGATCACATGGTTGATCATACTCTAGGTTCCACATGCATGTTTTAGCTGAAGGAAGAATACCTTAAACCTGGGTAGTTGAAACCCGTGGAATGGGTACCATGCAATATGACTTCAAAGGGTCTTCATTTGCTCACCGAACCTCTCCAATCCTATCACTGCTGCGTTTATGCCCCTGTACACATGCTTGATTCTCTTTCGGAGACATAGCAATCCATAGGTTTTAAGATACTTACTAGTCAGGTACATTCTTAGGCATTTAATATGCGGTGTTGAGTCCATTTCGTTGAGCAAGGAGTAGCTCTTGTCTATTCCATATTTGGCTTAAGGAACTTTATCTGTGCTCATTTCAATCTCTGGTTTTATGCAGCACCCCAACTCACCTTTCCCCTTAAGCAAGCATAAGTTGGTTTTCTAAATTTGAGACCCTGTTCTGTTCTGTAATTCAGTTCCTGTGTAGCCAAGTTTACATTCCGTGTATTACTGATATCTTATGATGTTTCTTTTTCTGTGTGACTTATTTCAGTTAGAATCATCATACCTGAATCCACTCATTGTGCTGCTAAGGGCCTGATGACATAGATTTCATTGCTGAGTGATATTGCTTTGTAAGTAAATACCACAACTTCTTTATCCATTTTTCACTTTCTGCGATGTTGAACTTGTACGCTAAACGAGGTTCTTGTAAACAGAGGCGTCCCAAACTTTGGGGTGGCTGTGTCTTTTTGATTTTAATTTCCCTAAGCTATAGGACCATAAGTGGAAGTGCCCTAGGCTCTGTTGCTTTGTTTTTTAGATGTTTCAGGAAACACCATACACTTCTCCCGAGTGTCTGTTGGCAATTTACATCCCGCCCATCAGCATAACAAGGCTCCCAGTTCTCCATGGCCTGTCCTGCCTTTCTGGATTTTACACTTTTTTCAGATGGCCCTTTTGACCGGGGGGAAGTGAGACTTCATTGTAGTGCAGATTTCCTTTGCAAGCTTGCTTGGTTGGCCAAAAAGGGAGTATGCGTTTTTTCCTGAATATATTCAGGAAAAAACGCATACGCCCTTTTTGGCCAAGTGCATCATTGTGGACGTTCTGCCTCTTTTCCTATGCTTTCAATGCAATTCCAGTCTGCCTCCTGAAATCGGTTTCCTGCAATTCTGCCCCGCTTTCAAGTCCTCTTGGCAGCCTTACTTCAGTATATTTTTGGACGATAGCTGTCATTTATAACTCTGCAGGTTTGTGAATTACAGTGCCCCTGAGCTCCTTTCTTCAACTCGCTTTCTTGTGACCTGGCCGCAACACCGCAGGATGGCTTCAGGCCCTAATCTGGTTCCGGCACGGCATGCTGAGCCTTTGGTTAATTCCTCTTCCTGGTGGGAAATGAGAGTTAAATTTGCCCGTCCAGACACCTCCAGCTAGTCTCTCATTGGTTCTCGCTATTCCTGTTCATCTTCCGCAGAAATTGCAAACTGGGCCAAACAGGAGGTTAAAGGGACTGACTCTCCAAGTCGGGAGGGTGTTAGTAAAGCGTCTGGAATGTTGCACCCGAGTACCAGGGTACGAAAACTGAGACATATTTGAACACGTCTCCCGATCACATGGTTGATCATACTCTAGGTTCCACATGCATGTTTTAGCTGAAGGAAGAATACCTTAAACCTGGGTAGTTGAAACCCGTGGAATGGGTACCATGCAATATGACTTCAAAGGGTCTTCATTTGCTCACCGAACCTCTCCAATCCTATCACTGCTGCGTTTATGCCCCTGTACACATGCTTGATTCTCTTTCGGAGACATAGCAATCCATAGGTTTTAAGATACTTACTAGTCAGGTACATTCTTAGGCATTTAATATGCGGTGTTGAGTCCATTTCGTTGAGCAAGGAGTAGCTCTTGTCTATTCCATATTTGGCTTAAGGAACTTTATCTGTGCTCATTTCAATCTCTGGTTTTATGCAGCACCCCAACTCACCTTTCCCCTTAAGCAAGCATAAGTTGGTTTTCTAAATTTGAGACCCTGTTCTGTTCTGTAATTCAGTTCCTGTGTAGCCAAGTTTACATTCCGTGTATTACTGATATCTTATGATGTTTCTTTTTCTGTGTGACTTATTTCAGTTAGAATCATCATACCTGAATCCACTCATTGTGCTGCTAAGGGCCTGATGACATAGATTTCATTGCTGAGTGATATTGCTTTGTAAGTAAATACCACAACTTCTTTATCCATTTTTCACTTTCTGCGATGTTGAACTTGTACGGTAAACGAGGTTCTTGTAAACAGAGGCGTCCCAAACTTTGGGGTGGCTGTGTCTTTTTGATTTTAATTTCCCTAAGCTATAGGACCATAAGTGGAAGTGCCCTAGGCTCTGTTGCTTTGTTTTTTAGATGTTTCAGGAAACACCATACACTTCTCCCGAGTGTCTGTTGGCAATTTACATCCCGCCCATCAGCATAACAAGGCTCCCAGTTCTCCATGGCCTGTCCTGCCTTTCTGGATTTTACACTTTTTTCAGATGGCCCTTTTGACCAGGGGGAAGTGAGACTTCATTGTAGTGCAGATTTCCTTTGCAAGCTTGCTTGGTTGGCCAAAAAGGGCGTATGCGTTTTTTCCTGAATATATTCAGGAAAAAACGCATACGCCCTTTTTGGCCAAGTGCATCATTGTGGACGTTCTGCCTCTTTTCCTATGCTTTCAATGCAATTCCAGTCTGCCTCCTGAAATCGGTTTCCTGCAATTCTGCCCCGCTTTCAAGTCCTCTTGGCAGCCTTACTTCAGTATATTTTTGGACGATAGCTGTCATTTATAACTCTGCAGGTTTGTGAATTACAGTGCCCCTGAGCTCCTTTCTTCCACTCGCTTTCTTTTGAGCTGGCCGCAACACCGCAGGATGGCTTCAGGCCCTAATCTGGTTCCGGCACGGCACGCTGAGCCTTTGGTTAATTCCTCTTCCTGGTGGGAAATGAGAGTTAAATTTGCCCGTCCAGACACCTTCCAGCTAGTCTCTCATTGGTTCTCGCTATTCCTGTTCATCTTCCGCAGAAATTGCAAACTGGGCCAAACAGGAGGTTAAAGGGACTGACTCTCCAAGTCGGGAGGGTGTTAGTAAAGCGTCTGGAATGTTGCACCCGAGTACCAGGGTACGAAAACTGAGACATATTTGAACACGTCTCCCGATCACATGGTTGATCATACTCTAGGTTCCACATGCATGTTTTAGCTGAAGGAAGAATACCTTAAACCTGGGTAGTTGAAACCCGTGGAATGGGTACCATGCAATATGACTTCAAAGGGTCTTCATTTGCTCACCGAACCTCTCCAATCCTATCACTGCTGCGTTTATGCCCCTGTACACATGCTTGATTCTCTTTCGGAGACATAGCAATCCATAGGTTTTAAGATACTTACTAGTCAGGTACATTCTTAGGCATTTAATATGCGGTGTTGAGTCCATTTCGTTGAGCAAGGAGTAGCTCTTGTCTATTCCATATTTGGCTTAAGGAACTTTATCTGTGCTCATTTCAATCTCTGGTTTTATGCAGCACCCCAACTCACCTTTCCCCTTAAGCAAGCATAAGTTGGTTTTCTAAATTTGAGACCCTGTTCTGTTCTGTAATTCAGTTCCTGTGTAGCCAAGTTTACATTCCGTGTATTACTGATATCTTATGATGTTTCTTTTTCTGTGTGACTTATTTCAGTTAGAATCATCATACCTGAATCCACTCATTGTGCTGCTAAGGGCCTGATGACATAGATTTCATTGCTGAGTGATATTGCTTTGTAAGTAAATACCACAACTTCTTTATCCATTTTTCACTTTCTGCGATGTTGAACTTGTACGGTAAACGAGGTTCTTGTAAACAGAGGCGTCCCAAACTTTGGGGTGGCTGTGTCTTTTTGATTTTAATTTCCCTAAGCTATAGGACCATAAGTGGAAGTGCCCTAGGCTCTGTTGCTTTGTTTTTTAGATGTTTCAGGAAACACCATACACTTCTCCCGAGTGTCTGTTGGCAATTTACATCCCGCCCATCAGCATAACAAGGCTCCCAGTTCTCCATGGCCTGTCCTGCCTTTCTGGATTTTACACTTTTTTCAGATGGCCCTTTTGACCGGGGGGAAGTGAGACTTCATTGTAGTGCAGATTTCCTTTGCAAGCTTGCTTGGTTGGCCAAAAAGGGCGTATGCGTTTTTTCCTGAATATATTCAGGAAAAAACGCATACGCCCTTTTTGGCCAAGTGCATCATTGTGGACGTTCTGCCTCTTTTCCTATGCTTTCAATGCAATTCCAGTCTGCCTCCTGAAATCGGTTTCCTGCAATTCTGCCCCGCTTTCAAGTCCTCTTGGCAGCCTTACTTCAGTATATTTTTGGACGATAGCTGTCATTTATAACTCTGCAGGTTTGTGAATTACAGTGCCCCTGAGCTCCTTTCTTCAACTCGCTTTCTTGTGACCTGGCCGCAACACCGCAGGATGGCTTCAGGCCCTAATCTGGTTCCGGCACGGCATGCTGAGCCTTTGGTTAATTCCTCTTCCTGGTGGGAAATGAGAGTTAAATTTGCCCGTCCAGACACCTCCAGCTAGTCTCTCATTGGTTCTCGCTATTCCTGTTCATCTTCCGCAGAAATTGCAAACTGGGCCAAACAGGAGGTTAAAGGGACTGACTCTCCAAGTCGGGAGGGTGTTAGTAAAGCGTCTGGAATGTTGCACCCGAGTACCAGGGTACGAAAACTGAGACATATTTGAACACGTCTCCCGATCACATGGTTGATCATACTCTAGGTTCCACATGCATGTTTTAGCTGAAGGAAGAATACCTTAAACCTGGGTAGTTGAAACCCGTGGAATGGGTACCATGCAATATGACTTCAAAGGGTCTTCATTTGCTCACCGAACCTCTCCAATCCTATCACTGCTGCGTTTATGCCCCTGTACACATGCTTGATTCTCTTTCGGAGACATAGCAATCCATAGGTTTTAAGATACTTACTAGTCAGGTACATTCTTAGGCATTTAATATGCGGTGTTGAGTCCATTTCGTTGAGCAAGGAGTAGCTCTTGTCTATTCCATATTTGGCTTAAGGAACTTTATCTGTGCTCATTTCAATCTCTGGTTTTATGCAGCACCCCAACTCACCTTTCCCCTTAAGCAAGCATAAGTTGGTTTTCTAAATTTGAGACCCTGTTCTGTTCTGTAATTCAGTTCCTGTGTAGCCAAGTTTACATTCCGTGTATTACTGATATCTTATGATGTTTCTTTTTCTGTGTGACTTATTTCAGTTAGAATCATCATACCTGAATCCACTCATTGTGCTGCTAAGGGCCTGATGACATAGATTTCATTGCTGAGTGATATTGCTTTGTAAGTAAATACCACAACTTCTTTATCCATTTTTCACTTTCTGCGATGTTGAACTTGTACGGTAAACGAGGTTCTTGTAAACAGAGGCATCCCAAACTTTGCGGTGGCTGTGTCTTTTTGATTTTAATTTCCCTAAGCTATAGGACCATAAGTGGAAGTGCCCTAGGCTCTGTTGCTTTGTTTTTTAGATGTTTCAGGAAACACCATACACTTCTCCCAAGTGTCTGTTGGCAATTTACATCCCGCCCATCAGCATAACAAGGCTCCCAGTTCTCCATGGCCTGTCCTGCCTTTCTGGATTTTACACTTTTTTCAGATGGCCCTTTTGACCAGGGGGAAGTGAGACTTCATTGTAGTGCAGATTTCCTTTGCAAGCTTGCTTGGTTGGCCAAAAAGGGCGTATGCGTTTTTTCCTGAATATATTCAGGAAAAAACGCATACGCCCTTTTTGGCCAAGTGCATCATTGTGGACGTTCTGCCTCTTTTCCTATGCTTTCAATGCAATTCCAGTCTGCCTCCTGAAATCGGTTTCCTGCAATTCTGCCCCGCTTTCAAGTCCTCTTGGCAGCCTTACTTCAGTATATTTTTGGACGATAGCTGTCATTTATAACTCTGCAGGTTTGTGAATTACAGTGCCCCTGAGCTCCTTTCTTCCACTCGCTTTCTTTTGAGCTGGCCGCAACACCGCAGGATGGCTTCAGGCCCTAATCTGGTTCCGGCACGGCACGCTGAGCCTTTGGTTAATTCCTCTTCCTGGTGGGAAATGAGAGTTAAATTTGCCCGTCCAGACACCTTCCAGCTAGTCTCTCATTGGTTCTCGCTATTCCTGTTCATCTTCCGCAGAAATTGCAAACTGGGCCAAACAGGAGGTTAAAGGGACTGACTCTCCAAGTCGGGAGGGTGTTAGTAAAGCGTCTGGAATGTTGCACCCGAGTACCAGGGTACGAAAACTGAGACATATTTGAACACGTCTCCCGATCACATGGTTGATCATACTCTAGGTTCCACATGCATGTTTTAGCTGAAGGAAGAATACCTTAAACCTGGGTAGTTGAAACCCGTGGAATGGGTACCATGCAATATGACTTCAAAGGGTCTTCATTTGCTCACCGAACCTCTCCAATCCTATCACTGCTGCGTTTATGCCCCTGTACACATGCTTGATTCTCTTTCGGAGACATAGCAATCCATAGGTTTTAAGATACTTACTAGTCAGGTACATTCTTAGGCATTTAATATGCGGTGTTGAGTCCATTTCGTTGAGCAAGGAGTAGCTCTTGTCTATTCCATATTTGGCTTAAGGAACTTTATCTGTGCTCATTTCAATCTCTGGTTTTATGCAGCACCCCAACTCACCTTTCCCCTTAAGCAAGCATAAGTTGGTTTTCTAAATTTGAGACCCTGTTCTGTTCTGTAATTCAGTTCCTGTGTAGCCAAGTTTACATTCCGTGTATTACTGATATCTTATGATGTTTCTTTTTCTGTGTGACTTATTTCAGTTAGAATCATCATACCTGAATCCACTCATTGTGCTGCTAAGGGCCTGATGACATAGATTTCATTGCTGAGTGATATTGCTTTGTAAGTAAATACCACAACTTCTTTATCCATTTTTCACTTTCTGCGATGTTGAACTTGTACGGTAAACGAGGTTCTTGTAAACAGAGGCGTCCCAAACTTTGGGGTGGCTGTGTCTTTTTGATTTTAATTTCCCTAAGCTATAGGACCATAAGTGGAAGTGCCCTAGGCTCTGTTGCTTTGCTTTTTAGATGTTTCAGGAAACACCATACACTTCTCCCGAGTGTCTGTTGGCAATTTACATCCCGCCCATCAGCATAACAAGGCTCCCAGTTCTCCATGGCCTGTCCTGCCTTTCTGGATTTTACACTTTTTTCAGATGGCCCTTTTGACCGGGGGGAAGTGAGACTTCATTGTAGTGCAGATTTCCTTTGCAAGCTTGCTTGGTTGGCCAAAAAGGGCGTATGCGTTTTTTCCTGAATATATTCAGGAAAAAACGCATACGCCCTTTTTGGCCAAGTGCATCATTGTGGACGTTCTGCCTCTTTTCCTATGCTTTCAATGCAATTCCAGTCTGCCTCCTGAAATCGGTTTCCTGCAATTCTGCCCCGCTTTCAAGTCCTCTTGGCAGCCTTACTTCAGTATATTTTTGGACGATAGCTGTCATTTATAACTCTGCAGGTTTGTGAATTACAGTGCCCCTGAGCTCCTTTCTTCAACTCGCTTTCTTGTGACCTGACCGCAACACCGCAGGATGGCTTCAGGCCCTAATCTGGTTCCGGCACGGCACGCTGAGCCTTTGGTTAATTCCTCTTCCTGGTGGGAAATGAGAGTTAAATTTGCCCGTCCAGACACCTTCCAGCTAGTCTCTCATTGGTTCTCGCTATTCCTGTTCATCTTCCGCAGAAATTGCAAACTGGGCCAAACAGGAGGTTAAAGGGACTGACTCTCCAAGTCGGGAGGGTGTTAGTAAAGCGTCTGGAATGTTGCACCCGAGTACCAGGGTACGAAAACTGAGACATATTTGAACACGTCTCCCGATCACATGGTTGATCATACTCTAGGTTCCACATGCATGTTTTAGCTGAAGGAAGAATACCTTAAACCTGGGTAGTTGAAACCCGTGGAATGGGTACCATGCAATATGACTTCAAAGGGTCTTCATTTGCTCACCGAACCTCTCCAATCCTATCACTGCTGCGTTTATGCCCCTGTACACATGCTTGATTCTCTTTCGGAGACATAGCAATCCATAGGTTTTAAGATACTTACTAGTCAGGTACATTCTTAGGCATTTAATATGCGGTGTTGAGTCCATTTCGTTGAGCAAGGAGTAGCTCTTGTCTATTCCATATTTGGCTTAAGGAACTTTATCTGTGCTCATTTCAATCTCTGGTTTTATGCAGCACCCCAACTCACCTTTCCCCTTAAGCAAGCATAAGTTGGTTTTCTAAATTTGAGACCCTGTTCTGTTCTGTAATTCAGTTCCTGTGTAGCCAAGTTTACATTCCGTGTATTACTGATATCTTATGATGTTTCTTTTTCTGTGTGACTTATTTCAGTTAGAATCATCATACCTGAATCCACTCATTGTGCTGCTAAGGGCCTGATGACATAGATTTCATTGCTGAGTGATATTGCTTTGTAAGTAAATACCACAACTTCTTTATCCATTTTTCACTTTCTGCGATGTTGAACTTGTACGGTAAACGAGGTTCTTGTAAACAGAGGCGTCCCAAACTTTGGGGTGGCTGTGTCTTTTTGATTTTAATTTCCCTAAGCTATAGGACCATAAGTGGAAGTGCCCTAGGCTCTGTTGCTTTGTTTTTTAGATGTTTCAGGAAACACCATACACTTCTCCCGAGTGTCTGTTGGCAATTTACATCCCGCCCATCAGCATAACAAGGCTCCCAGTTCTCCATGGCCTGTCCTGCCTTTCTGGATTTTACACTTTTTTCAGATGGCCCTTTTGACCGGGGGGAAGTGAGACTTCATTGTAGTGCAGATTTCCTTTGCAAGCTTGCTTGGTTGGCCAAAAAGGGCGTATGCGTTTTTTCCTGAATATATTCAGGAAAAAACGCATACGCCCTTTTTGGCCAAGTGCATCATTGTGGACGTTCTGCCTCTTTTCCTATGCTTTCAATGCAATTCCAGTCTACCTCCTGAAATCGGTTTCCTGCAATTCTGCCCCGCTTTCAAGTCCTCTTGGCAGCCTTACTTCAGTATATTTTTGGACGATAGCTGTCATTTATAACTCTGCAGGTTTGTGAATTACAGTGCCCCTGAGCTCCTTTCTTCAACTCGCTTTCTTTTGAGCTGGCCGCAACACCGCAGGATGGCTTCAGGCCCTAATCTGCTTCCGGCACGGCACGCTGAGCCTTTGGTTAATTCCTCTTCCTGGTGGGAAATGAGAGTTAAATTTGCCCGTCCAGACACCTCCAGCTAGTCTCTCATTGGTTCTCGCTATTCCTGTTCATCTTCCGCAGAAATTGCAAACTGGGCCAAACAGGAGGTTAAAGGGACTGACTCTCCAAGTCGGGAGGGTGTTAGTAAAGCGTCTGGAATGTTGCACCCGAGTACCAGGGTACGAAAACTGAGACATATTTGAACACGTCTCCCGATCACATGGTTGATCATACTCTAGGTTCCACATGCATGTTTTAGCTGAAGGAAGAATACCTTAAACCTGGGTAGTTGAAACCCGTGGAATGGGTACCATGCAATATGACTTCAAAGGGTCTTCATTTGCTCACCGAACCTCTCCAATCCTATCACTGCTGCGTTTATGCCCCTGTACACATGCTTGATTCTCTTTCGGAGACATAGCAATCCATAGGTTTTAAGATACTTACTAGTCAGGTACATTCTTAGGCATTTAATATGCGGTGTTGAGTCCATTTCGTTGAGCAAGGAGTAGCTCTTGTCTATTCCATATTTGGCTTAAGGAACTTTATCTGTGCTCATTTCAATCTCTGGTTTTATGCAGCACCCCAACTCACCTTTCCCCTTAAGCAAGCATAAGTTGGTTTTCTAAATTTGAGACCCTGTTCTGTTCTGTAATTCAGTTCCTGTGTAGCCAAGTTTACATTCCGTGTATTACTGATATCTTATGATGTTTCTTTTTCTGTGTGACTTATTTCAGTTAGAATCATCATACCTGAATCCACTCATTGTGCTGCTAAGGGCCTGATGACATAGATTTCATTGCTGAGTGATATTGCTTTGTAAGTAAATACCACAACTTCTTTATCCATTTTTCACTTTCTGCGATGTTGAACTTGTACGGTAAACGAGGTTCTTGTAAACAGAGGCGTCCCAAACTTTGGGGTGGCTGTGTCTTTTTGATTTTAATTTCCCTAAGCTATAGGACCATAAGTGGAAGTGCCCTAGGCTCTGTTGCTTTGTTTTTTAGATGTTTCAGGAAACACCATACACTTCTCCCGAGTGTCTGTTGGCAATTTACATCCCGCCCATCAGCATAACAAGGCTCCCAGTTCTCCATGGCCTGTCCTGCCTTTCTGGATTTTACACTTTTTTCAGATGGCCCTTTTGACCGGGGGGAAGTGAGACTTCATTGTAGTGCAGATTTCCTTTGCAAGCTTGCTTGGTTGGCCAAAAAGGGCGTATGCGTTTTTTCCTGAATATATTCAGGAAAAAACGCATACGCCCTTTTTGGCCAAGTGCATCATTGTGGACGTTCTGCCTCTTTTCCTATGCTTTCAATGCAATTCCAGTCTGCCTCCTGAAATTGGTTTCCTGCAATTCTGCCCCGCTTTGAAGTCCTCTTGGCAGCCTTACTTCAGTATATTTTTGGACGATAGCTGTCATTTATAACTCTGCAGGTTTGTGAATTACAGTGCCCCTGAGCTCCTTTCTTCAACTCGCTTTCTTTTGAGCTGGCCGCAACACCGCAGGATGGCTTCAGGCCCTAATCTGGTTCCGGCACGGCACGCTGAGCCTTTGGTTAATTCCTCTTCCTGGTGGGAAATGAGAGTTAAATTTGCCCGTCCAGACACCTCCAGCTAGTCTCTCATTGGTTCTCGCTATTCCTGTTCATCTTCCGCAGAAATTGCAAACTGGGCCAAACAGGAGGTTAAAGGGACTGACTCTCCAAGTCGGGAGGGTGTTAGTAAAGCGTCTGGAATGTTGCACCCGAGTACCAGGGTACGAAAACTGAGACATATTTGAACACGTCTCCCGATCACATGGTTGATCATACTCTAGGTTCCACATGCATGTTTTAGCTGAAGGAAGAATACCTTAAACCTGGGTAGTTGAAACCCGTGGAATGGGTACCATGCAATATGACTTCAAAGGGTCTTCATTTGCTCACCGAACCTCTCCAATCCTATCACTGCTGCGTTTATGCCCCTGTACACATGCTTGATTCTCTTTCGGAGACATAGCAATCCATAGGTTTTAAGATACTTACTAGTCAGGTACATTCTTAGGCATTTAATATGCGGTGTTGAGTCCATTTCGTTGAGCAAGGAGTAGCTCTTGTCTATTCCATATTTGGCTTAAGGAACTTTATCTGTGCTCATTTCAATCTCTGGTTTTATGCAGCACCCCAACTCACCTTTCCCCTTAAGCAAGCATAAGTTGGTTTTCTAAATTTGAGACCCTGTTCTGTTCTGTAATTCAGTTCCTGTGTAGCCAAGTTTACATTCCCTGTATTACTGATATCTTATGATGTTTCTTTTTCTGTGTGACTTATTTCAGTTAGAATCATCATACCTGAATCCACTCATTGTGCTGCTAAGGGCCTGATGACATAGATTTCATTGCTGAGTGATATTGCTTTGTAAGTAAATACCACAACTTCTTTATCCATTTTTCACTTTCTGCGATGTTGAACTTGTACGGTAAACGAGGTTCTTGTAAACAGAGGCATCCCAAACTTTTGGGTGGCTGTGTCTTTTTGATTTTAATTTCCCTAAGCTATAGGACCATAAGTGGAAGTGCCCTAGGCTCTGTTGCTTTGTTTTTTAGATGTTTCAGGAAACACCATACACTTCTCCCGAGTGTCTGTTGGCAATTTACATCCCGCCCATCAGCATAACAAGGCTCCCAGTTCTCCATGGCCTGTCCTGCCTTTCTGGATTTTACACTTTTTTCAGATGGCCCTTTTGACCGGGGGGAAGTGAGACTTCATTGTAGTGCAGATTTCCTTTGCAAGCTTGCTTGGTTGGCCAAAAAGGGCGTATGCGTTTTTTCCTGAATATATTCAGGAAAAAACGCATACGCCCTTTTTGGCCAAGTGCATCATTGTGGACGTTCTGCCTCTTTTCCTATGCTTTCAATGCAATTCCAGTCTGCCTCCTGAAATCGGTTTCCTGCAATTCTGCCCCGCTTTCAAGTCCTCTTGGCAGCCTTACTTCAGTATATTTTTGGACGATAGCTGTCATTTATAACTCTGCAGGTTTGTGAATTACAGTGTCCCTGAGCTCCTTTCTTCCACTCGCTTTCTTTTGAGCTGGCCGCAACACCGCAGGATGGCTTCAGGCCCTAATCTGGTTCCGGCACGGCACGCTGAGCCTTTGGTTAATTCCTCTTCCTGGTGGGAAATGAGAGTTAAATTTGCCCGTCCAGACACCTTCCAGCTAGTCTCTCATTGGTTCTCGCTATTCCTGTTCATCTTCCGCAGAAATTGCAAACTGGGCCAAACAGGAGGTTAAAGGGACTGACTCTCCAAGTCGGGAGGGTGTTAGTAAAGCATCTGGAATGTTGCACCCGAGTACCAGGGTACGAAAACTGAGACATATTTGAACACGTCTCCCGATCACATGGTTGATCATACTCTAGGTTCCACATGCATGTTTTAGCTGAAGGAAGAATACCTTAAACCTGGGTAGTTGAAACCCGTGGAATGGGTACCATGCAATATGACTTCAAAGGGTCTTCATTTGCTCACCGAACCTCTCCAATCCTATCACTGCTGCGTTTATGCCCCTGTACACATGCTTGATTCTCTTTCGGAGACATAGCAATCCATAGGTTTTAAGATACTTACTAGTCAGGTACATTCTTAGGCGTTTAATATGCGGTGTTGAGTCCATTTCGTTGAGCAAGGAGTAGCTCTTGTCTATTCCATATTTGGCTTAAGGAACTTTATCTGTGCTCATTTCAATCTCTGGTTTTATGCAGCACCCCAACTCACCTTTCCCCTTAAGCAAGCATAAGTTGGTTTTCTAAATTTGAGACCCTGTTCTGTTCTGTAATTCAGTTCCTGTGTAGCCAAGTTTACATTCCGTGTATTACTGATATCTTATGATGTTTCTTTTTCTGTGTGACTTATTTCAGTTAGAATCATCATACCTGAATCCACTCATTGTGCTGCTAAGGGCCTGATGACATAGATTTCATTGCTGAGTGATATTGCTTTGTAAGTAAATACCACAACTTCTTTATCCATTTTTCACTTTCTGCGATGTTGAACTTGTACGGTAAACGAGGTTCTTGTAAACAGAGGCGTCCCAAACTTTGGGGTGGCTGTGTCTTTTTGATTTTAATTTCCCTAAGCTATAGGACCATAAGTGGAAGTGCCCTAGGCTCTGTTGCTTTGTTTTTTAGATGTTTCAGGAAACACCATACACTTCTCCCGAGTGTCTGTTGGCAATTTACATCCCGCCCATCAGCATAACAAGGCTCCCAGTTCTCCATGGCCTGTCCTGCCTTTCTGGATTTTACACTTTTTTCAGATGGCCCTTTTGACCGGGGGGAAGTGAGACTTCATTGTAGTGCAGATTTCCTTTGCAAGCTTGCTTGGTTGGCCAAAAAGGGCGTATGCGTTTTTTCCTGAATATATTCAGGAAAAAACGCATATGCCCTTTTTGGCCAAGTGCATCATTGTGGACGTTCTGCCTCTTTTCCTATGCTTTCAATGCAATTCCAGTCTGCCTCCTGAAATCGGTTTCCTGCAATTCTGCCCCGCTTTCAAGTCCTCTTGGCAGCCTTACTTCAGTATATTTTTGGACGATAGCTGTCATTTATAACTCTGCAGGTTTGTGAATTACAGTGCCCCTGAGCTCCTTTCTTCAACTCGCTTTCTTTTGAGCTGGCCGCAACACCGCAGGATGGCTTCAGGCCCTAATCTGCTTCCGGCACGGCACGCTGAGCCTTTGGTTAATTCCTCTTCCTGGTGGGAAATGAGAGTTAAATTTGCCCGTCCAGACACCTTCCAGCTAGTCTCTCATTGGTTCTCGCTATTCCTGTTCATCTTCCGCAGAAATTGCAAACTGGGCCAAACAGGAGGTTAAAGGGACTGACTCTCCAAGTCGGGAGGGTGTTAGTAAAGCGTCTGGAATGTTGCACCCGAGTACCAGGGTACGAAAACTGAGACATATTTGAACAC
>NW_027136269.1:0-40583 GCF_039906515.1 Pseudorca crassidens | reverse complement strand
ATTCCGTGTATTAGTGATACCTTATGATGTTTCTTTTTCTGTGTGACTTATTTTACTTAGAATCATCGTACCTGAATCCACTCATTATGCTGCTACTGGCCTGATGACATAGATTTCATTGCTGAGTGATATTGCATTGTACGTAAGTACCACAACTTGTTTATCCATTTTTCGCTTTCTGCGATATTGAACTTTTATCGTAAATGAGGTTCTTGTAAACAGAGCCGTCCCAAACTTTGGGGTGGCTGTGTCTTTTTGATGTTAATTTCCCTAATCTATAGGACCAAAAATGGAAGTGCCCTAGGCTCTGTTGCTTTGTTTTTCAGATGTTTCAGGAAACACCATACACTTCTCCAGAGTGGCTGTTGGCAATTTACATCCCTCCCATCAGCATAAGAAGGCTCCCAGTTCTCCATGGCCTGTCCTGCCTTTCTGGATTTTACACTTTTTTCAGATGGCCCTTTTGACCGGGGGGCAGTGAGACTTCATTGTAGTGCAGATTTCCTTTGCAAGCTTGCTTGGTTGGCCAAAAAGGGCGTATGCGTTTTTTCCTGAATATATTCAGGAAAAAACGCATACGTCCTTTTTGGCCAAGTGCATCATTGTGGACGTTCTGCCTCTTTTCCTATGCTTTACATGCAATTCCAGTCTACCTCCTGAAATCGGTTTCCTGCAATTCTGCCCCACTTTCAAGTCCTCTTGGCAGCCTTACTTCAATATATTTTTGGACGATAGCTGTCATTTTTAACTCTGCAGGTTTTTGAATTACAGTGCCCCTGAGCTCCTTTCTTCAACTCGCTTTCTTGTGAGCTGGCCGCAACACCGCAGGATTGCTTCAGGCCCTAGTGTGGTTCCGGCTCGGCTCGCTGAGCCTTTGGTTAATTCCTCTTCCTGGTGGGAAATGAGAGTAAAATTTGCCCGTCCAGACACCTCCAGCTAGTCTCTCATTGGTTCTCCCTATTCCTGTTCATTTTCCACAGAAATTGCAAACTGGGCCAAACAGGAGTTTAAAGGCACTGACTCTCCAAGTGGGGAGAGTGTTAGTAAAGCATCTGGAATGTTGCACCCGAGTACCAGGGGACGAAAACTGAGACACATTTGAACACGTTTCCCGATCACACGGTGGATCATACTCTGGGTTCCACATGCATGTTTTAGCTGAAGGAAGAATCCCTTAAACCTGGAGAGTTGAGAACCATGGAATGGGTACCATGCAATATGACTTCAAAGGGTCTGCATTTGCTCACCGAACCTCACCAATCCTATCACTGCTGCGTTTATGCCGCTGTACACACGCTTGATTCTCTTTCGTAGACATATCAATCCATAGGTTTTAAGATTCTTACTAGTCAGGTATATTCTCAGGCGTTTAATATGGGGTGTTGAGTCCACTTCGTTGAGCAAGCAGTAGCTCTTGTCTATTACATATTTGTCTTATGAAAAGGTATCTGTGCTAATTTCAATCTCTGGTTTTATGTAGCACCCCAACTCACCTTTCCCCTTAAGCAAGCATAAGTTGTTTTTCTACATTTGAGACCCTATTCTGTTTTGTAATTCAGTTCCTGTGTAGGCAAGTTTACATTCCGTGTATTAGTGATATCTTATGATGTTTCTTTTTCTGTGTGCCTTATTTCACTTAGAATCATCGTACCTGAATCCACTCATTATGCTGCTACTGGCCTGATGACATAGATTTCATTGCTGAGTGGTATTGCATTGTACGTAAGTACCACAACTTCTTTATCCATTTTTCGCTTTCTGCAATATTGAACTTGTACCGTAAATGAGGTTCTTGTAAACAGAGCCGTCCCAAACTTTGGGGTGGCTGTGTCTTTTTGATTTTAATTTCCCTAATCTATAGGACCATAAGTGGAAGTGCCCTAGGCTCTGTTGCTTTGTTTTTTAGATGTTTCAGGAAACACCATACACTTCTCCAGAGTGGCTGTTGGAAATTTACATCCCGCCCATCAGTCTAACTAGGCTCCCAGTTCTCCATGGCCTGTCCTGCCTTTCTGGATTTTACACTTTTTTCAGATGGCCCTTTTGACCGGGGGGCAGTGAGACTTCATTGTAGTGCAGATTTCCTTTGCAAGCTTGCTTGGTTGGCCAAAAAGGGCGTATGCGTTTTTTCCTGAATATATTCAGGAAAAAACGCATACGTCCTTTTTGGCCAAGTGCATCATTGTGGACGTTCTGCCTCTTTTCCTATGCTTTACATGCAATTCCAGTCTACCTCCTGAAATCGGTTTCCTGCAATTCTGCCCCAATTTCAAGTCCTCTTGGCAGCCTTACTTCAATATATTTTTGGACGATAGCTGTCATTTTTAACTCTGTAGGTTTGTGAATTACAGTGCCCCTGAGCTCCTTTCTTCAACTCGCTTTCTTGTGATCTGGCCGCAACGCCGCAGAATTGCTTCAGGCCCTAGTGTGGTTTCGGCATGGCTCGCTGAGCCTTTGGTTAATTCCTCTTCCTGGTGGGAAATGAGAGTTAAATTTGCACGTCCAGACACCTCCAGCTAGTCTCTCATTGGTTCTCCCTATTCCTGTTCATTTTCCACAAAAATTGCAAACTGGGCCAAACAGGAGGTTAAAGGCACTGACTCTCCAAGTGGGGAGAGTGTTAGTAAAGCGTCTGGAATGTTGCATCCGAGTACCAGGGGACGAAAACTGAGACACATTTGAACACGTTTCCTGATCACATGGTGGATCATACTCTGGGTTCCACATGCATGTTTTAGCTGAAGGAAGAATCCCTTAAACCTGGAGAGTTGAGAACCATGGAATGGGTACCATGCAATATGACTTCAAAGGGTCTGCATTTGCTCACCGAACCTCACCAATCCTATCACTGCTGCATTTATGCCGCTGTACACACGCTTGATTCTCTTTCGGAGACATATAAATCCATAGGTTTTAAGATTCTTACTAGTCAGGTATATTCTTAGGCGTTTAATATGGGGTGTTGAGTCCACTTCGTTGAGCAAGCAGTAGCTCTTGTCTATTACATATTTGGCTTATGGAAAGGTATCTGTGCTAATTTCAATCTCTGGTTTTATGCAGCACCCCAACTCACCTTTCCCCTTAAGCAAGCAAAAGTTGGTTTTCTACATTTGAGACCCTATTCTGTTTTGTAATTCAGTTCCTGTGTAGCCAAGTTTACATTCCGTGTATTAGTGATATCTTATGATGTTTCTTTTTCTGTGTGACATATTTCACTTAGAATCATCGTACCTGAATCCACTCATAATGCTGCTATGGGCCTGATGACAGAGATTTCATTGCTGAGTGATATTGCATTGTACGATAGTACCACAACTTCTTTATCCATTTTTCGCTTTCTGCGATATTGAACTTGTACCGTAAACGAGGTTCCTGTAAACAGAGCCGTCCCAAACTTTGGGGTGGCTGTGTCTTTTTGATTTTAATTTCCCTAAGCTATAGGAACATAAGTGGAAGTGCCTTAGGCTCTGTTGCTTTGTTTTTTAGATGTTTCAGGAAACACCATACACTTCTCCAGAGGGGCTGTTGGAAATTTACATCCCGCCCATCAGCATAAGAAGGCTCCCAGTTCTCCATGGCCTGTCCTGCCTTTCTGGATTTTACACTTTTTTCAGATGGCCCTTTTGACCGGGGGGCAGTGAGACTTCATTGTAGTGCAGATTTCCTTTGCAAGCTTGCTTGGTTGGCCAAAAAGGGCGTATGCGTTTTTTCCTGAATATATTCAGGAAAAAACGCATACGCCCTTTTTGGCCAAGTGCATCATTGTGGACGTTCTGCCTCTTTTCCTATGCTTTACATGCAATTCCAGTCTACCTCCTGAAATCGGTTTCCTGCAATTCTGACCCGCATTCAAGTCCTCTTGGCAGCCTTACTTCAATATATTTTTGGACGATCGCTGTCATTTAGAACTCTGCAGGTTTGTGAATTACAGGGCCCCTGAGCTCCTTTCTTCAACTGGCTTTCTTGTGAGCTGGCCGCAACACCGCAGGATTGCTTCAGGCCCTAGTGTGGTTCTGGCATGGCTCGCTGAGCCTTTGGTTAATTCCTCTTCCTGGCGGGAAATGAGAGTTCAATTTACCCGTCCAGACACCTCCAGCTAGTCTGTCATTGGTTCTCCCTATTCCTGTTCATTTTCCGCAGAAATTGCAAACTGGGCCAAACAGGAGGTTAAAGGCACTGACTCTCCAAGTGGGGAGAGTGTTAGTAAAGCTTCTGGAATGTTGCACCCGAGTACCAGGGGACGAAAACTGAGACACATTTGAACACATTTCCTGATCACACGGTGGATCATACTCTGGGTTCCACATGCATGTTTTAGCTGAAGGAAGAATCCCTTAAACCTGGAGAGTTGAGAACCATGGAATGGGTACCATGCAATATGACTTCAAAGGGTCTGCATTTGCTCACCGAACCTCACCAATCCTATCACTGCTGCGTTTATGCCGCTGTACACACGCTTGATTCTCTTTCGGAGACATATAAATCCATAGGTTTTAAGATTCTTACTAGTCAGGTATATTCTTAGGCGTTTAATATGGGGTGTTGAGTCCACTTCGTTGAGCAAGCAGTAGCTCTTGTCTATTACATATTTGGCTTATGGAAAGGTATCTGCGCTAATTTCAATCTCTGGTTTTATGCAGCACCCCAACTCACCTTTCCCCTTAAGCAAGCATATGTTGGTGTTCTACATTTGAGACCCTATTCTGTTTTGTAATTCAGTTCCTGTGTAGCCAAGTTTACATTCCGTGTATTAGTGATATCTTATGATGTTTCTTTTTCTGTGTGACTTATTTCACTTAGAATCATCGTACCTGAATCCAGTCATTATGCTGCTACTGGCCTGATGACATAGATTTCATTGCTGAGTGATATTGCATTGTACGTAAGTACCACAACTTCTTTATCCATTTTTCGCTTTCTGCGATATTGAACTTGTACCGTAAACGAGTTTCTTGTAAACAGAGCCATCCCAAACTTTGGGGTGGCTGTGTCTTTTTGATTTTAATTTCCCTACGCTATAGGACCATAAGTGGAAGTGCCCTAGACTCTGTTGCTTTGTTTTTTAGATGTTTCAGGAAACACCATACACTTCTCCAGAGTGGCTGTTGGAAATTAACATCCCGCCCATCAGCATAAGAAGGCTCCCAGTTCTCCATGGCCTGTCCTGCCTTTCTGGATTTTACACTTTCTTCAGATGGCCCTTTTGACCGGGGGGCAGTGAGACTTCATTGTAGTGCAGATTTCCTTTGCAAGCTTGCTTGGTTGGCCAAAAAGGGCGTATGCGTTTTTTCCTGAATATATTCAGGAAAAAACGCATACGCCCTTTTTGGCCAAGTGCATCATTGTGGACGTTCTGCCTCTTTTCCTCTGCTTTACATGCAATTCCAGTCTACCTCCTGAAATTGGTTTCCTGCAATTCTGCCCCGCTTTCAAGTCCTCTTGGCAGCCTTACTTCAATATATTTTTGGATGATAGCTGTCATTTATAACTCTGCAGGTTTGTGAATTACAGGGCCCCTGAGCTTCTTTCTTCAACTCGCTTTCTTGTGAGCTGGCCGCAACACCGCAGGATTGCTTCAGGCCCTAGTGTAGTTTCGGCATGGCTCGCTGAGCCTTTGGTTAATTCCTCTTCCTGGTGGGAAATGAGACTTAAATTTGCCCGTCCAGACACCTCCAGCTAGTCTCTCATTGGTTCTCCCTATTCCTGTTCATTTTCCGCAGAAATTGCAAACTGGGCCAAACAGGAGTTTAAAGGCACTGACTCTCCAAGTGGGGAGAGTGTTAGTAAAGCGTCTGGAATGTTGCACCCGAGTACCAGGGGACGAAAACTGAGACACATTTGAACACGTTTCCCGATCACACGGTGGATCATACTCTGGGTTCCACATGCATGTTTTAGCTGAAGGAAGAATCCCTTAAACCTGGAGAGTTGAGAACCATGGAATGGGTACCATGCAATATGACTTCAAAGGGTCTGCATTTGCTCACCGAACCTCACCAATCCTATCACTGCTGCGTTTATGCCGCTGTACACACGCTTGATTCTCTTTCGGAGACATATAAATCCATAGGTTTTAAGATTCTTACTAGTCAGGTATATTCTTAGGCGTTTAATATGGGGTGTTGAGTCCACTTCGTTGAGCAAGCAGTAGCTCTTGTCTATTACATATTTGGCTTATGGAAAGGTGTCTGTGCTAATTTCAATCTCTGGTTTTATGCAGCACCCCAACTCACCTTTCCCCTTAAGCAAGCATAAGTTGGTTTTCTACATTTGAGACCCTATTCTGTTTTGTAATTCAGTTCCTGTGTAGCCAAGTTTACATTCCGTGTATTAGTGATATCTTATGCTGTTTCTTTTTCTGTGTCACATATTTCACTTAGAATCATCGTACCTGAATCCACTCATTATGCTGCTATGGGCCTGATGACAGAGATTTCATTGCTGAGTGATATTGCATTGTACGTTAGTACCACAACTTCTTTATCCATTTTTCGCTTTCTGCGATATTGAACTTGTACCGTAAACGAGGTTCCTGTAAACAGAGCCGTCCCAAACTTTGGGGTGGCTGTGTCTTTTTGATTTTAATTTCCCTAAGCTATAGGAACATAAGTGGAAGTGCCCTAGGCTCTGTTGCTTTGTTTTTTAGATGTTTCAGGAAACACCATACACTTCTCCAGAGTGGCTGTTGGAAATTTACATCCCGCCCATCAGCATAAGAAGGCTCCCAGTTCTCCATGGCCTGTCCTGCCTTTCTGGATTTTACACTTTTTTCAGATGGCCCTTTTGACCGGGGGGCAGTGAGACTTCATTGTAGTGCAGATTTCCTTTGCAAGCTTGCTTGGTTGGCCAAAAAGGGCGTATGCGTTTTTTCCTGAATATATTCAGGAAAAAACGCATATGCCCTTTTTGGCCAAGTGCATCATTGTGGACGTTCTGCCTCTTTTCCTATGCTTTACATGCAATTCCAGTCTACCTCCTGAAATCGGTTTCCTGCAATTCTGCCCCGCTTTCAAGTCCTCTTGGCAGCCTTACTTCAATATATTTTTGGACGATCGCTGTCATTTAGAACTCTGCAGGTTTGTGAATTACAGTGCCCCTGAGCTCCTTTCTTCAACTGGCTTTCTTGTGAGCTGGCCGCAACACCGCAGGATTGCTTCAGGCCCTAGTGTGGTTCTGGCATGGCTCGCTGAGCCTTTGGTTAATTCCTCTTCCTGGCGGGAAATGAGAGTTCAATTTACCCGTCCAGACACCTCCAGCTAGTCTCTCATTGGTTCTCCCTATTCCTGTTCATTTTCCGCAGAAATTGCAAACTGGGCCAAACAGGAGGTTAAAGGCACTGACTCTCCAAGTGGGGAGAGTGTTAGTAAAGCTTCTGGAATGTTGCACCCGAGTACCAGGGGACGAAAACTGAGACACATTTGAACACGTTTCCTGATCACACGGTGGATCATACTCTGGGTTCCACATGCATGTTTTAGCTGAAGGAAGAATCCCTTAAACCTGGAGAGTTGAGAACCATGGAATGGGTACCATGCAATATGACTTCAAAGGGTCTGCATTTGCTCACCGAACCTCACCAATCCTATCACTGCTGCGTTTATGCCGCTGTACACACGCTTGATTCTCTTTCGGAGACATATAAATCCATAGGTTTTAAGATTCTTACTAGTCAGGTATATTCTTAGGCGTTTAATATGGGGTGTTGAGTCCACTTCGTTGAGCAAGCAGTAGCTCTTGTCTATTACATATTTGGCTTATGGAAAGGTATCTGCGCTAATTTCAATCTCTGGTTTTATGCAGCACCCCAACTCACCTTTCCCCTTAAGCAAGCATATGTTGGTGTTCTACATTTGAGACCCTATTGTGTTTTGTAATTCAGTTCCTGTGTAGCCAAGTTTACATTCCGTGTATTAGTGATATCTTATGATGTTTCTTTTTCTGTGTGACTTATTTCACTTAGAATCATCGTACCTGAATCCAGTCATTATGCTGCTACTGGCCTGATGACATAGATTTCATTGCTGAGTGATATTGCATTGTACGTAAGTACCACAACTTCTTTATCCATTTTTCGCTTTCTGCGATATTGAACTTGTACCGTAAACGAGTTTCTTGTAAACAGAGCCATCCCAAACTTTGGGGTGGCTGTGTCTTTTTGATTTTAATTTCCCTACGCTATAGGACCATAAGTGGAAGTGCCCTAGACTCTGTTGCTTTGTTTTTTAGATGTTTCAGGAAACACCATACACTTCTCCAGAGTGGCTGTTGGAAATTAACATCCCGCCCATCAGCATAAGAAGGCTCCCAGTTCTCCATGGCCTGTCCTGCCTTTCTGGATTTTACACTTTCTTCAGATGGCCCTTTTGACCGGGGGGCAGTGAGACTTCATTGTAGTGCAGATTTCCTTTGCAAGCTTGCTTGGTTGGCCAAAAAGGGCGTATGCGTTTTTTCCTGAATATATTCAGGAAAAAACGCATATGCCCTTTTTGGCCAAGTGCATCATTGTGGACGTTCTGCCTCTTTTCCTCTGCTTTACATGCAATTCCAGTCTACCTCCTGAAATTGGTTTCCTGCAATTCTGCCCCGCTTTCAAGTCCTCTTGGCAGCCTTACTTCAATATATTTTTGGATGATAGCTGTCATTTATAACTCTGCAGGTTTGTGAATTACAGTGCCCCTGAGCTTCTTTCTTCAACTCGCTTTCTTGTGAGCTGGCCGCAACACCGCAGGATTGCTTCAGGCCCTAGTGTAGTTTCGGCATGGCTCGCTGAGCCTTTGGTTAATTCCTCTTCCTGGTGGGAAATGAGACTTAAATTTGCCCGTCCAGACACCTCCAGCTAGTCTCTCATTGGTTCTCCCTATTCCTGTTCATTTTCCGCAGAAATTGCAAACTGGGCCAAACAGGAGTTTAAAGGCACTGACTCTCCAAGTGGGGAGAGTGTTAGTAAAGCGTCTGGAATGTTGCACCCGAGTACCAGGGGACGAAAACTGAGACACATTTGAACACGTTTCCCGATCACACGGTGGATCATACTCTGGGTTCCACATGCATGTTTTAGCTGAAGGAAGAATCCCTTAAACCTGGAGAGTTGAGAACCATGGAATGGGTACCATGCAATATGACTTCAAAGGGTCTGCATTTGCTCACCGAACCTCACCAATCCTATCACTGCTGCGTTTATGCCGCTGTACACACGCTTGATTCTCTTTCGGAGACATATAAATCCATAGGTTTTAAGATTCTTACTAGTCAGGTATATTCTTAGGCGTTTAATATGGGGTGTTGAGTCCACTTCGTTGAGCAAGCAGTAGCTCTTGTCTATTACATATTTGGCTTATGGAAAGGTGTCTGTGCTAATTTCAATCTCTGGTTTTATGCAGCACCCCAACTCACCTTTCCCCTTAAGCAAGCATAAGTTGGTTTTCTACATTTGAGACCCTATTCTGTTTTGTAATTCAGTTCCTGTGTAGCCAAGTTTACATTCCGTGTATTAGTGATATCTTATGCTGTTTCTTTTTCTGTGTCACATATTTCACTTAGAATCATCGTACCTGAATCCACTCATTATGCTGCTATGGGCCTGATGACAGAGATTTCATTGCTGAGTGATATTGCATTGTACGTTAGTACCACAACTTCTTTATCCATTTTTCGCTTTCTGCGATATTGAACTTGTACCGTAAACGAGGTTCCTGTAAACAGAGCCGTCCCAAACTTTGGGGTGGCTGTGTCTTTTTGATTTTAATTTCCCTAAGCTATAGGAACATAAGTGGAAGTGCCCTAGGCTCTGTTGCTTTGTTTTTTAGATGTTTCAGGAAACACCATACACTTCTCCAGAGTGGCTGTTGGAAATTTACATCCCGCCCATCAGCATAAGAAGGCTCCCAGTTCTCCATGGCCTGTCCTGCCTTTCTGGATTTTACACTTTTTTCAGATGGCCCTTTTGACCGGGGGGCAGTGAGACTTCATTGTAGTGCAGATTTCCTTTGCAAGCTTGCTTGGTTGGCCAAAAAGGGCGTATGCGTTTTTTCCTGAATATATTCAGGAAAAAACGCATATGCCCTTTTTGGCCAAGTGCATCATTGTGGACGTTCTGCCTCTTTTCCTATGCTTTACATGCAATTCCAGTCTACCTCCTGAAATCGGTTTCCTGCAATTCTGCCCCGCTTTCAAGTCCTCTTGGCAGCCTTACTTCAATATATTTTTGGACGATCGCTGTCATTTAGAACTCTGCAGGTTTGTGAATTACAGTGCCCCTGAGCTCCTTTCTTCAACTGGCTTTCTTGTGAGCTGGCCGCAACACCGCAGGATTGCTTCAGGCCCTAGTGTGGTTCTGGCATGGCTCGCTGAGCCTTTGGTTAATTCCTCTTCCTGGCGGGAAATGAGAGTTCAATTTACCCGTCCAGACACCTCCAGCTAGTCTCTCATTGGTTCTCCCTATTCCTGTTCATTTTCCGCAGAAATTGCAAACTGGGCCAAACAGGAGGTTAAAGGCACTGACTCTCCAAGTGGGGAGAGTGTTAGTAAAGCTTCTGGAATGTTGCACCCGAGTACCAGGGGACGAAAACTGAGACACATTTGAACACGTTTCCTGATCACACGGTGGATCATACTCTGGGTTCCACATGCATGTTTTAGCTGAAGGAAGAATCCCTTAAACCTGGAGAGTTGAGAACCATGGAATGGGTACCATGCAATATGACTTCAAAGGGTCTGCATTTGCTCACCGAACCTCACCAATCCTATCACTGCTGCGTTTATGCCGCTGTACACACGCTTGATTCTCTTTCGGAGACATATAAATCCATAGGTTTTAAGATTCTTACTAGTCAGGTATATTCTTAGGCGTTTAATATGGGGTGTTGAGTCCACTTCGTTGAGCAAGCAGTAGCTCTTGTCTATTACATATTTGGCTTATGGAAAGGTATCTGCGCTAATTTCAATCTCTGGTTTTATGCAGCACCCCAACTCACCTTTCCCCTTAAGCAAGCATATGTTGGTGTTCTACATTTGAGACCCTATTCTGTTTTGTAATTCAGTTCCTGTGTAGCCAAGTTTACATTCCGTGTATTAGTGATATCTTATGATGTTTCTTTTTCTGTGTGACTTATTTCACTTAGAATCATCGTACCTGAATCCAGTCATTATGCTGCTACTGGCCTGATGACATAGATTTCATTGCTGAGTGATATTGCATTGTACGTAAGTACCACAACTTCTTTATCCATTTTTCGCTTTCTGCGATATTGAACTTGTACCGTAAACGAGTTTCTTGTAAACAGAGCCATCCCAAACTTTGGGGTGGCTGTGTCTTTTTGATTTTAATTTCCCTACGCTATAGGACCATAAGTGGAAGTGCCCTAGACTCTGTTGCTTTGTTTTTTAGATGTTTCAGGAAACACCATACACTTCTCCAGAGTGGCTGTTGGAAATTAACATCCCGCCCATCAGCATAAGAAGGCTCCCAGTTCTCCATGGCCTGTCCTGCCTTTCTGGATTTTACACTTTCTTCAGATGGCCCTTTTGACCGGGGGGCAGTGAGACTTCATTGTAGTGCAGATTTCCTTTGCAAGCTTGCTTGGTTGGCCAAAAAGGGCGTATGCGTTTTTTCCTGAATATATTCAGGAAAAAACGCATATGCCCTTTTTGGCCAAGTGCATCATTGTGGACGTTCTGCCTCTTTTCCTCTGCTTTACATGCAATTCCAGTCTACCTCCTGAAATTGGTTTCCTGCAATTCTGCCCCGCTTTCAAGTCCTCTTGGCAGCCTTACTTCAATATATTTTTGGATGATAGCTGTCATTTATAACTCTGCAGGTTTGTGAATTACAGTGCCCCTGAGCTTCTTTCTTCAACTCGCTTTCTTGTGAGCTGGCCGCAACACCGCAGGATTGCTTCAGGCCCTAGTGTAGTTTCGGCATGGCTCGCTGAGCCTTTGGTTAATTCCTCTTCCTGGTGGGAAATGAGACTTAAATTTGCCCGTCCAGACACCTCCAGCTAGTCTCTCATTGGTTCTCCCTATTCCTGTTCATTTTCCGCAGAAATTGCAAACTGGGCCAAACAGGAGTTTAAAGGCACTGACTCTCCAAGTGGGGAGAGTGTTAGTAAAGCGTCTGGAATGTTGCACCCGAGTACCAGGGGACGAAAACTGAGACACATTTGAACACGTTTCCCGATCACACGGTGGATCATACTCTGGGTTCCACATGCATGTTTTAGCTGAAGGAAGAATCCCTTAAACCTGGAGAGTTGAGAACCATGGAATGGGTACCATGCAATATGACTTCAAAGGGTCTGCATTTGCTCACCGAACCTCACCAATCCTATCACTGCTGCGTTTATGCCGCTGTACACACGCTTGATTCTCTTTCGGAGACATATAAATCCATAGGTTTTAAGATTCTTACTAGTCAGGTATATTCTTAGGCGTTTAATATGGGGTGTTGAGTCCACTTCGTTGAGCAAGCAGTAGCTCTTGTCTATTACATATTTGGCTTATGGAAAGGTGTCTGTGCTAATTTCAATCTCTGGTTTTATGCAGCACCCCAACTCACCTTTCCCCTTAAGCAAGCATAAGTTGGTTTTCTACATTTGAGACCCTATTCTGTTTTGTAATTCAGTTCCTGTGTAGCCAAGTTTACATTCCGTGTATTAGTGATATCTTATGCTGTTTCTTTTTCTGTGTCACATATTTCACTTAGAATCATCGTACCTGAATCCACTCATTATGCTGCTATGGGCCTGATGACAGAGATTTCATTGCTGAGTGATATTGCATTGTACGTTAGTACCAAAACTTCTTTATCCATTTTTCGCTTTCTGCGATATTGAACTTGTACCGTAAACGAGGTTCCTGTAAACAGAGCCGTCCCAAACTTTGGGGTGGCTGTGTCTTTTTGATTTTAATTTCCCTACGGTATAGGACCATAAGTGGAAGTGCCCTAGACTCTGTTGCTTTGTTTTTTAGATGTTTCAGGAAACACCATACACTTCTCCAGAGTGGCTGTTGGCAATTAACATCCCGCCCATCAGCATAAGAAGGCTCCCAGTTCTCCATGGCCTGTCCTGCCTTTCTGGATTTTACACTTTTTTCAGATGGCCCTTTTGACCGGGGGGCAGTGAGACTTCATTGTAGTGCAGATTTCCTTTGCAAGCTTGCTTGGTTGGCCAAAAAGGGCGTATGCGTTTTTTCCTGAATATATTCAGGAAAAAACGCATATGCCCTTTTTGGCCAAGTGCATCATTGTGGACGTTCTGCCTCTTTTCCTATGCTTTACATGCAATTCCAGTCTACCTCCTGAAATCGGTTTCCTGCAATTCTGCCCCGCTTTCAAGTCCTCTTGGCAGCCTTACTTCAATATATTTTTGGACGATCGCTGTCATTTAGAACTCTGCAGGTTTGTGAATTACAGTGCCCCTGAGCTCCTTTCTTCAACTGGCTTTCTTGTGAGCTGGCCGCAACACCGCAGGATTGCTTCAGGCCCTAGTGTGGTTCTGGCATGGCTCGCTGAGCCTTTGGTTAATTCCTCTTCCTGGCGGGAAATGAGAGTTCAATTTACCCGTCCAGACACCTCCAGCTAGTCTCTCATTGGTTCTCCCTATTCCTGTTCATTTTCCGCAGAAATTGCAAACTGGGCCAAACAGGAGGTTAAAGGCACTGACTCTCCAAGTGGGGAGAGTGTTAGTAAAGCTTCTGGAATGTTGCACCCGAGTACCAGGGGACGAAAACTGAGACACATTTGAACACGTTTCCTGATCACACGGTGGATCATACTCTGGGTTCCACATGCATGTTTTAGCTGAAGGAAGAATCCCTTAAACCTGGAGAGTTGAGAACCATGGAATGGGTACCATGCAATATGACTTCAAAGGGTCTGCATTTGCTCACCGAACCTCACCAATCCTATCACTGCTGCGTTTATGCCGCTGTACACACGCTTGATTCTCTTTCGGAGACATATAAATCCATAGGTTTTAAGATTCTTACTAGTCAGGTATATTCTTAGGCGTTTAATATGGGGTGTTGAGTCCACTTCGTTGAGCAAGCAGTAGCTCTTGTCTATTACATATTTGGCTTATGGAAAGGTATCTGCGCTAATTTCAATCTCTGGTTTTATGCAGCACCCCAACTCACCTTTCCCCTTAAGCAAGCATATGTTGGTGTTCTACATTTGAGACCCTATTGTGTTTTGTAATTCAGTTCCTGTGTAGCCAAGTTTACATTCCGTGTATTAGTGATATCTTATGATGTTTCTTTTTCTGTGTGACTTATTTCACTTAGAATCATCGTACCTGAATCCAGTCATTATGCTGCTACTGGCCTGATGACATAGATTTCATTGCTGAGTGATATTGCATTGTACGTAAGTACCACAACTTCTTTATCCATTTTTCGCTTTCTGCGATATTGAACTTGTACCGTAAACGAGTTTCTTGTAAACAGAGCCATCCCAAACTTTGGGGTGGCTGTGTCTTTTTGATTTTAATTTCCCTACGCTATAGGACCATAAGTGGAAGTGCCCTAGACTCTGTTGCTTTGTTTTTTAGATGTTTCAGGAAACACCATACACTTCTCCAGAGTGGCTGTTGGAAATTAACATCCCGCCCATCAGCATAAGAAGGCTCCCAGTTCTCCATGGCCTGTCCTGCCTTTCTGGATTTTACACTTTCTTCAGATGGCCCTTTTGACCGGGGGGCAGTGAGACTTCATTGTAGTGCAGATTTCCTTTGCAAGCTTGCTTGGTTGGCCAAAAAGGGCGTATGCGTTTTTTCCTGAATATATTCAGGAAAAAACGCATATGCCCTTTTTGGCCAAGTGCATCATTGTGGACGTTCTGCCTCTTTTCCTCTGCTTTACATGCAATTCCAGTCTACCTCCTGAAATTGGTTTCCTGCAATTCTGCCCCGCTTTCAAGTCCTCTTGGCAGCCTTACTTCAATATATTTTTGGATGATAGCTGTCATTTATAACTCTGCAGGTTTGTGAATTACAGTGCCCCTGAGCTTCTTTCTTCAACTCGCTTTCTTGTGAGCTGGCCGCAACACCGCAGGATTGCTTCAGGCCCTAGTGTAGTTTCGGCATGGCTCGCTGAGCCTTTGGTTAATTCCTCTTCCTGGTGGGAAATGAGACTTAAATTTGCCCGTCCAGACACCTCCAGCTAGTCTCTCATTGGTTCTCCCTATTCCTGTTCATTTTCCGCAGAAATTGCAAACTGGGCCAAACAGGAGTTTAAAGGCACTGACTCTCCAAGTGGGGAGAGTGTTAGTAAAGCGTCTGGAATGTTGCACCCGAGTACCAGGGGACGAAAACTGAGACACATTTGAACACGTTTCCCGATCACACGGTGGATCATACTCTGGGTTCCACATGCATGTTTTAGCTGAAGGAAGAATCCCTTAAACCTGGAGAGTTGAGAACCATGGAATGGGTACCATGCAATATGACTTCAAAGGGTCTGCATTTGCTCACCGAACCTCACCAATCCTATCACTGCTGCGTTTATGCCGCTGTACACACGCTTGATTCTCTTTCGGAGACATATAAATCCATAGGTTTTAAGATTCTTACTAGTCAGGTATATTCTTAGGCGTTTAATATGGGGTGTTGAGTCCACTTCGTTGAGCAAGCAGTAGCTCTTGTCTATTACATATTTGGCTTATGGAAAGGTGTCTGTGCTAATTTCAATCTCTGGTTTTATGCAGCACCCCAACTCACCTTTCCCCTTAAGCAAGCATAAGTTGGTTTTCTACATTTGAGACCCTATTCTGTTTTGTAATTCAGTTCCTGTGTAGCCAAGTTTACATTCCGTGTATTAGTGATATCTTATGCTGTTTCTTTTTCTGTGTCACATATTTCACTTAGAATCATCGTACCTGAATCCACTCATTATGCTGCTATGGGCCTGATGACAGAGATTTCATTGCTGAGTGATATTGCATTGTACGTTAGTACCACAACTTCTTTATCCATTTTTCGCTTTCTGCGATATTGAACTTGTACCGTAAACGAGGTTCCTGTAAACAGAGCCGTCCCAAACTTTGGGGTGGCTGTGTCTTTTTGATTTTAATTTCCCTAAGCTATAGGAACATAAGTGGAAGTGCCCTAGGCTCTGTTGCTTTGTTTTTTAGATGTTTCAGGAAACACCATACACTTCTCCAGAGTGGCTGTTGGAAATTTACATCCCGCCCATCAGCATAAGAAGGCTCCCAGTTCTCCATGGCCTGTCCTGCCTTTCTGGATTTTACACTTTTTTCAGATGGCCCTTTTGACCGGGGGGCAGTGAGACTTCATTGTAGTGCAGATTTCCTTTGCAAGCTTGCTTGGTTGGCCAAAAAGGGCGTATGCGTTTTTTCCTGAATATATTCAGGAAAAAACGCATATGCCCTTTTTGGCCAAGTGCATCATTGTGGACGTTCTGCCTCTTTTCCTATGCTTTACATGCAATTCCAGTCTACCTCCTGAAATCGGTTTCCTGCAATTCTGCCCCGCTTTCAAGTCCTCTTGGCAGCCTTACTTCAATATATTTTTGGACGATCGCTGTCATTTAGAACTCTGCAGGTTTGTGAATTACAGTGCCCCTGAGCTCCTTTCTTCAACTGGCTTTCTTGTGAGCTGGCCGCAACACCGCAGGATTGCTTCAGGCCCTAGTGTGGTTCTGGCATGGCTCGCTGAGCCTTTGGTTAATTCCTCTTCCTGGCGGGAAATGAGAGTTCAATTTACCCGTCCAGACACCTCCAGCTAGTCTCTCATTGGTTCTCCCTATTCCTGTTCATTTTCCGCAGAAATTGCAAACTGGGCCAAACAGGAGGTTAAAGGCACTGACTCTCCAAGTGGGGAGAGTGTTAGTAAAGCTTCTGGAATGTTGCACCCGAGTACCAGGGGACGAAAACTGAGACACATTTGAACACGTTTCCTGATCACACGGTGGATCATACTCTGGGTTCCACATGCATGTTTTAGCTGAAGGAAGAATCCCTTAAACCTGGAGAGTTGAGAACCATGGAATGGGTACCATGCAATATGACTTCAAAGGGTCTGCATTTGCTCACCGAACCTCACCTATCCTATCACTGCTGCGTTTATGCCGCTGTACACACGCTTGATTCTCTTTCGGAGACATATAAATCCATTGGTTTTAAGATTCTTACTAGTCAGGTATATTCTTAGGCGTTTAATATGGGGTGTTGAGTCCACTTCGTTGAGCAAGCAGTAGCTCTTGTCTATTACATATTTGGCTTATGGAAAGGTATCTGCGCTAATTTCAATCCCTGGTTTTATGCAGCACCCCAACTCACCTTTCCCCTTAAGCAAGCATATGTTGGTGTTCTACATTTGAGACCCTATTCTGTTTTGTAATTCAGTTCCTGTGTAGCCAAGTTTACATTCCGTGTATTAGTGATATCTTATGATGTTTCTTTTTCTGTGTGACTTATTTCACTTAGAATCATCGTACCTGAATCCAGTCATTATGCTGCTACTGGCCTGATGACATAGATTTCATTGCTGAGTGATATTGCATTGTACATAAGTACCACAACTTCTTTATCCATTTTTCGCTTTCTGCGATATTGAACTTGTACCGTAAACGAGTTTCTTGTAAACAGAGCCATCCCAAACTTTGGGGTGGCTGTGTCTTTTTGATTTTAATTTCCCTACGCTATAGGACCATAAGTGGAAGTGCCCTAGACTCTGTTGCTTTGTTTTTTAGATGTTTCAGGAAACACCATACACTTCTCCAGAGTGGCTGTTGGAAATTAACATCCCGCCCATCAGCATAAGAAGGCTCCCAGTTCTCCATGGCCTGTCCTGCCTTTCTGGATTTTACACTTTTTTCAGATGGCCCTTTTGACCGGGGGGCAGTGAGACTTCATTGTAGTGCAGATTTCCTTTGCAAGCTTGCTTGGTTGGCCAAAAAGGGCGTATGCGTTTTTTCCTGAATATATTCAGGAAAAAACGCATATGCCCTTTTTGGCCAAGTGCATCATTGTGGACGTTCTGCCTCTTTTCCTCTGCTTTACATGCAATTCCAGTCTACCTCCTGAAATCGGTTTCCTGCAATTCTGCCCCGCTTTCAAGTCCTCTTGGCAGCCTTACTTCAATATATTTTTGGATGATAGCTGTCATTTATAACTCTGCAGGTTTGTGAATTACAGTGCCCCTGAGCTTCTTTCTTCAACTCGCTTTCTTGTGAGCTGGCCGCAACACCGCAGGATTGCTTCAGGCCCTAGTGTGGTTCCGGCATGGCTCGCTGAGCCTTTGGTTAATTCCTCTTCTTGGTGGGAAATGAGAGTTAAATTTGCCCGTCCAGACACCTCCAGCTAGTCTCTCATTGGTTCTCCCTATTCCTGTTCATTTTCCGCAGAAATTGCAAACTGGGCCAAACAGGAGGTTAAAGGCACTGACTCTCCAAGTGGGGAGAGTGTTAGTAAAGCGTTTGGAATGTTGCACCCGAGTACCAGGGGACGAAAACTGAGACACATTTGAACACGTTTCCCGATCACACGGTGGATCATACTCTGGGTTCCACATGCATGTTTTAGCTGAAGGAAGAATCCCTTAAACCTGGAGAGTTGAGAACCATGGAATGGGTACCATGCAATATGACTTCAAAGGGTCTGCATTTGCTCACCGAACCTCACCAATCCTATCACTGCTGCATTTATGCCGCTGTACACACGCTTGATTCTCTTTCGGAGACATATAAATCCATAGGTTTTAAGATTCTTACTAGTCAGGTATATTCTTAGGCGTTTAATATGGGGTGTTGAGTCCACTTCGTTGAGCAAGCAATAGCTCTTGTCTATTACATATTTGGCTTATGGAAAGGTATCTGTGCTAATTTCAATCTCTGGTTTTATGCAGCACCCCAACTCACCTTTCCCCTTAAGCAAGCATAAGTTGGTTTTCTACATTTGAGACCCTATTCTGTTTTGTAATTCAGTTCCTGTGTAGCCAAGTTTACATTCCGTGTATTAGTGATATCTTATGATGTTTCTTTTTCTGTGTGACATATTTCACTTAGAATCATCGTACCTGAATCCACTCATTATGCTGCTATGGGCCTGATGACAGAGATTTCATTGCTGAGTGATATTGCATTGTACGTTAGTACCACAACTTCTTTATCCATTTTTCGCTTTCTGCGATATTGAACTTGTACCGTAAACGAGATTCTTGTAAACAGAGCCGTCCCAAACTTTGGGGTGGCTGTGTCTTTTTGATTTTAATTTCCCTAATCTATAGGACCATAAGTGGAAGTGCCCTAGGCTCTGTTGCTTTGTTTTTTAGATGTTTCAGGAAATACCATACACTTCTCCAGAGTGGCTGTTGGAAATTTACATCCCGCCCATCAGCCTAAGTAGGCTCCCAGTTCTCCATGGCCTGTCCTGCCTTTCTGGATTTTACACTTTTTTCAGATGGCCCTTTTGACCGGGGGGCAGTGAGACTTCATTGTAGTGCAGATTTCCTTTGCAAGCTTGCTTGGTTGGCCAAAAAGGGCGTATGCGTTTTTTCCTGAATATATTCAGGAAAAAACGCATACGTCCTTTTTGGCCAAGTGCATCATTGTGGACGTTCTGCCTCTTTTCCTATGCTTTACATGCAATTCCAGTCTACCTCCTGAAATCGGTTTCCTGCAATTCTGCCCCAATTTCAAGTCCTCTTGGCAGCCTTACTTCAATATATTTTTGGACGATAGCTGTCATTTAGAACTCTGAATGTTTGTGAATTACAGTGCCCCTGAGCTACTTTCTTCAACTCGCTTTCTTGTGAGCTGGCCGCAACACCGCAGGATTGCTTCAGGCCCTAGTGTGGTTCCGGCACGGCTCGCTGAGCCTTTGGTTAATTCCTCTTCCTGGTGGGAAATGAGAGTAAAATTTGCCCGTCCAGACACCTCCAGCTAGTCTCTCATTGGTTCTCCCTATTCCTGTTAATTTTCCACAGAAATTGCAAACTGGGCCAAACAGGAGTTTAAAGGCACTGACTCTCCAAGTGGGGAGAGTGTTAGTAAAGCATCTGGAATGTTGCACCCGAGTACCAGGGGACGAAAACTGAGACACATTTGAACACGTTTCCCGATCACACGGTGGATCATACTCTGGGTTCCACATGCATGTTTTAGCTGAAGGAAGAATCCCTTAAACCTGGAGAGTTGAGAACCATGGAATGGGTACCATGCAATATGACTTCAAAGGGTCTGCATTTGCTCACCGAACCTCACCAATCCTATCACTGCTGCGTTTATGCCGCTGTACACACGCTTGATTCTCTTTCGTAGACATATCAATCCATAGGTTTTAAGATTCTTACTAGTCAGGTATATTCTCAGGCGTTTAATATGGGGTGTTGAGTCCACTTCGTTGAGCAAGCAGTAGCTCTTGTCTATTACATATTTGTCTTATGAAAAGGTATCTGTGCTAATTTCAATCTCTGGTTTTATGTAGCACCCCAACTCACCTTTCCCCTTAAGCAAGCATAAGTTGTTTTTCTACATTTGAGACCCTATTCTGTTTTGTAATTCAGTTCCTGTGTAGGCAAGTTTACATTCCGTGTATTAGTGATATCTTATGATGTTTCTTTTTCTGTGTGACTTATTTCACTTAGAATCATCGTACCTGAATCCACTCATTATGCTGCTACTGGCCTGATGACATAGATTTCATTGCTGAGTGGTATTGCATTGTACGTAAGTACCACAACTTCTTTATCCATTTTTCGCTTTCTGCAATATTGAACTTGTACCGTAAACGAGGTTCTTGTAAACAGAGCCATCCCAAATTTTGGGGTGGCTGTGTCTTTTTGATTTTAATTTCCCTAAGCTATAGGACCATAAGTGGAAGTGCCCTAGACTCTGTTGCTTTGTTTTTTAGATGTTTCAGGAAACACCATACACTTCTCCAGAGTGGCTGTTGGCAATTAACATCCCGCCCATCAGAATAAGAAGGCTCCCAGTTCTCCATGGCCTGTCCTGCCTTTCTGGATTTTACACTTTTTTCAGATGGCCCTTTTGACCGGGGGGCAGTGAGACTTCATTGTAGTGCAGATTTCCTTTGCAAGCTTGCTTGGTTGGCCAAAAAGGGCGTATGCGTTTTTTCCTGAATATATTCAGGAAAAAACGCATATGCCCTTTTTGGCCAAGTGCATCATTGTGGACGTTCTGCCTCTTTTCCTATGCTTTACATGCAATTCCAGTCTACCTCCTGAAATCGGTTTCCTGCAATTCTGCCCCGCTTTCAAGTCCTCTTGGCAGCCTTACTTCAATATATTTTTGGACGATAGCTGTCATTTAGAACTCTGCAGGTTTGTAAATTACAGTGCCCCTGAGCTCCTGTCTTCAACTCGCTTTCTTGTGAGCTGGAAGCAACACCGCAGGATTGCTTCAGGCCCTAGTGTGGTTCCGGCATGGCTCGCTGAGCCTTTGGTTAATTCCTCTTCTTGGTGGGAAATGAGAGTTAAATTTGCCCGTCCAGACACCTCCAGCTAGTCTCTCATTGGTTCTCCCTATTCCTGTTCATTTTCCGAAGAAATTGCAAACTGGGCCAAACAGGAGTTTAAAGGCACTGACTCTCCAAGTGGGGAGAGTGTTAGTAAAGCGTTTGGAATGTTGCACCCGAGTACCAGGGGACGAAAACTGAGACACATTTGAACACGTTTCCCGATCACACGGTGGATCATACTCTGGGTTCCACATGCATGTTTTAGCTGAAGGAAGAATCCCTTAAACCTGGAGAGTTGAGAACCATGGAATGGGTACCATGCAATATGACTTCAAAGGGTCTGCATTTGCTCACCGAACCTCACCTATCCTATCACTGCTGCGTTTATGCCGCTGTACACACGCTTGATTCTCTTTCGGAGACATATAAATCCATAGGTTTTAAGATTCTTACTAGTCAGGTATATTCTTAGGCGTTTAATATGGGGTGTTGAGTCCACTTCGTTGAGCAAGCAGTAGCTCTTGTCTATTACATATTTGGCTTATGGAAAGGTATCTGCGCTAATTTCAATCCCTGGTTTTATGCAGCACCCCAACTCACCTTTCCCCTTAAGCAAGCATATGTTGGTGTTCTACATTTGAGACCCTATTCTGTTTTGTAATTCAGTTCCTGTGTAGCCAAGTTTACATTCCGTGTATTAGTGATATCTTATGATGTTTCTTTTTCTGTGTGACTTATTTCACTTAGAATCATCGTACCTGTATCCAGTCATTATGCTGCTACTGGCCTGATGACATAGATTTCATTGCTGAGTGATATTGCATTGTACATAAGTACCACAACTTCTTTATCCATTTTTCGCTTTCTGCGATATTGAACTTGTACCGTAAACGAGTTTCTTGTAAACAGAGCCATCCCAAACTTTGGGGTGGCTGTGTCTTTTTGATTTTAATTTCCCTACGCTATAGGACCATAAGTGGAAGTGCCCTAGACTCTGTTGCTTTGTTTTTTAGATGTTTCAGGAAACACCATACACTTCTCCAGAGTGGCTGTTGGCAATTAACATCCCGCCCATCAGCATAAGAAGGCTCCCAGTTCTCCATGGCCTGTCCTGCCTTTCTGGATTTTACACTTTTTTCAGATGGCCCTTTTGACCGGGGGGCAGTGAGACTTCATTGTAGTGCAGATTTCCTTTGCAAGCTTGCTTGGTTGGCCAAAAAGGGCGTATGCGTTTTTTCCTGAATATATTCAGGAAAAAACGCATATGCCCTTTTTGGCCAAGTGCATCATTGTGGACGTTCTGCCTCTTTTCCTATGCTTTACATGCAATTCCAGTCTACCTCCTGAAATCGGTTTCCTGCAATTCTGCCCCGCTTTCAAGTCCTCTTGGCAGCCTTACTTCAATATATTTTTGGACGATCGCTGTCATTTAGAACTCTGCAGGTTTGTGAATTACAGTGCCCCTGAGCTCCTTTCTTCAACTGGCTTTCTTGTGAGCTGGCCGCAACACCGCAGGATTGCTTCAGGCCCTAGTGTGGTTCTGGCATGGCTCGCTGAGCCTTTGGTTAATTCCTCTTCCTGGCGGGAAATGAGAGTTCAATTTACCCGTCCAGACACCTCCAGCTAGTCTCTCATTGGTTCTCCCTATTCCTGTTCATTTTCCGCAGAAATTGCAAACTGGGCCAAACAGGAGGTTAAAGGCACTGACTCTCCAAGTGGGGAGAGTGTTAGTAAAGCTTCTGGAATGTTGCACCCGAGTACCAGGGGACGAAAACTGAGACACATTTGAACACGTTTCCTGATCACACGGTGGATCATACTCTGGGTTCCACATGCATGTTTTAGCTGAAGGAAGAATCCCTTAAACCTGGAGAGTTGAGAACCATGGAATGGGTACCATGCAATATGACTTCAAAGGGTCTGCATTTGCTCACCGAACCTCACCAATCCTATCACTGCTGCGTTTATGCCGCTGTACACACGCTTGATTCTCTTTCGGAGACATATAAATCCATAGGTTTTAAGATTCTTACTAGTCAGGTATATTCTTAGGCGTTTAATATGGGGTGTTGAGTCCACTTCGTTGAGCAAGCAGTAGCTCTTGTCTATTACATATTTGGCTTATGGAAAGGTATCTGCGCTAATTTCAATCTCTGGTTTTATGCAGCACCCCAACTCACCTTTCCCCTTAAGCAAGCATATGTTGGTGTTCTACATTTGAGACCCTATTCTGTTTTGTAATTCAGTTCCTGTGTAGCCAAGTTTACATTCCGTGTATTAGTGATATCTTATGATGTTTCTTTTTCTGTGTGACTTATTTCACTTAGAATCATCGTACCTGAATCCAGTCATTATGCTGCTACTGGCCTGATGACATAGATTTCATTGCTGAGTGATATTGCATTGTACGTAAGTACCACAACTTCTTTATCCATTTTTCGCTTTCTGCGATATTGAACTTGTACCGTAAACGAGTTTCTTGTAAACAGAGCCATCCCAAACTTTGGGGTGGCTGTGTCTTTTTGATTTTAATTTCCCTACGCTATAGGACCATAAGTGGAAGTGCCCTAGACTCTGTTGCTTTGTTTTTTAGATGTTTCAGGAAACACCATACACTTCTCCAGAGTGGCTGTTGGAAATTAACATCCCGCCCATCAGCATAAGAAGGCTCCCAGTTCTCCATGGCCTGTCCTGCCTTTCTGGATTTTACACTTTCTTCAGATGGCCCTTTTGACCGGGGGGCAGTGAGACTTCATTGTAGTGCAGATTTCCTTTGCAAGCTTGCTTGGTTGGCCAAAAAGGGCGTATGCGTTTTTTCCTGAATATATTCAGGAAAAAACGCATATGCCCTTTTTGGCCAAGTGCATCATTGTGGACGTTCTGCCTCTTTTCCTCTGCTTTACATGCAATTCCAGTCTACCTCCTGAAATTGGTTTCCTGCAATTCTGCCCCGCTTTCAAGTCCTCTTGGCAGCCTTACTTCAATATATTTTTGGATGATAGCTGTCATTTATAACTCTGCAGGTTTGTGAATTACAGTGCCCCTGAGCTTCTTTCTTCAACTCGCTTTCTTGTGAGCTGGCCGCAACACCGCAGGATTGCTTCAGGCCCTAGTGTAGTTTCGGCATGGCTCGCTGAGCCTTTGGTTAATTCCTCTTCCTGGTGGGAAATGAGACTTAAATTTGCCCGTCCAGACACCTCCAGCTAGTCTCTCATTGGTTCTCCCTATTCCTGTTCATTTTCCGCAGAAATTGCAAACTGGGCCAAACAGGAGTTTAAAGGCACTGACTCTCCAAGTGGGGAGAGTGTTAGTAAAGCGTCTGGAATGTTGCACCCGAGTACCAGGGGACGAAAACTGAGACACATTTGAACACGTTTCCCGATCACACGGTGGATCATACTCTGGGTTCCACATGCATGTTTTAGCTGAAGGAAGAATCCCTTAAACCTGGAGAGTTGAGAACCATGGAATGGGTACCATGCAATATGACTTCAAAGGGTCTGCATTTGCTCACCGAACCTCACCAATCCTATCACTGCTGCGTTTATGCCGCTGTACACACGCTTGATTCTCTTTCGGAGACATATAAATCCATAGGTTTTAAGATTCTTACTAGTCAGGTATATTCTTAGGCGTTTAATATGGGGTGTTGAGTCCACTTCGTTGAGCAAGCAGTAGCTCTTGTCTATTACATATTTGGCTTATGGAAAGGTGTCTGTGTTAATTTCAATCTCTGGTTTTATGCAGCACCCCAACTCAGCTTTCCCCTTAAGCAAGCATAAGTTGGTTTTCTACATTTGAGACCCTATTCTGTTTTGTAATTCAGTTCCTGTGTAGCCAAGTTTACATTCCGTGTATTAGTGATACCTTATGATGTTTCTTTTTCTGTGTGACTTATTTTACTTAGAATCATCGTACCTGAATCCACTCATTATGCTGCTACTGGCCTGATGACATAGATTTCATTGCTGAGTGATATTGCATTGTACGTAAGTACCACAACTTGTTTATCCATTTTTCGCTTTCTGCGATATTGAACTTTTATCGTAAATGAGGTTCTTGTAAACAGAGCCGTCCCAAACTTTGGGGTGGCTGTGTCTTTTTGATTTTAATTTCCCTAATCTATAGGACCAAAAATGGAAGTGCCCTAGGCTCTGTTGCTTTGTTTTTCAGATGTTTCAGGAAACACCATACACTTCTCCAGAGTGGCTGTTGGCAATTTACATCCCTCCCATCAGCATAACAAGGCTCCCAGTTCTCCATGGCCTGTCCTGCCTTTCTGGATTTTACACTTTTTTCAGATGGCCCTTTTGACCGGGGGGCAGTGAGACTTCATTGTAGTGCAGATTTCCTTTGCAAGCTTGCTTGGTTGGCCAAAAAGGGCGTATGCGTTTTTTCCTGAATATATTCAGGAATATATTCAGGAAAAAACGCATACGCCCTTTTTGGCCAAGTGCATCTTTGTGGACGTTCTGCCTCTTTTCCTATGCTTTACATGCAATTCCAGTCTACCTCCTGAAATCGGTTTCCTGCAATTGTGACCCGCTTTCAAGTCCTCTTGGCAGCCTTACTTCAATATATTTTTGGACGATAGCTGTCATTTACAACTCTGCAGGTGTGTGAATTACAGGGCCCCTGAGCTCCTTTCTTCAACTCGCTTTCTTGTGAGCTGGCCGCAACACCGCAGGATTGCTTCAGGCCCTAGTGTGGTTCCGGCATGGCTCGCTGAGCCTTTGGTTAATTCCTCTTCTTGGTGGGAAATGAGAGTTAAATTTACCCGTCCAGACACCTCCAGCTAGTCTCTCATTGGTTCTCCCTATTCCTGTTCATTTTCCGCAGAAATTGCAAACTGGGCCAAACAGGAGGTTAAAGGCACTGACTCTCCAAGTGGGGAGAGTGTTAGTAAAGCGTCTGGAATGTTGCACCCGAGTACCAGGGGACGAAAACTGAGACACATTTGAACACGTTTCCCGATCACACGGTGGATCATCCTCTGGGTTCCACATGCATGTTTTAGCTGAAGGAAGAATCCCTTAAACCTGGAGAGTTGAGACCCATGGAATGGGTACCATGCAATACGACTTCAAAGGGTCTGCATTTGCTCACCGAACCTCACCAATCCTATCACTGCTGCGTTTATGCCGCTGTACACATGCTTGATTCTCTTTCGGAGACATATAAATCCATAGGTTTTAAGATTCTTACTAGTCAGGTATATTCTTAGGCGTTTAATATGGGGTGTTGAGTCCACTTCGTTGAGCAAGCAGTAGCTCTTGTCTATTACATATTTGGCTTATGGAAAGGTATCTGTGCTAATTTCAATCTCTGGTTTTATGCAGCACCCCAACTCACCTTTCCCCTTAAGCAAGCATAAGTTGGTTTTCTACATTTGAGACTCTATTCTGTTTTGTAATTCAGTTCCTGTGTAGCCAAGTTTACATTCCGTGTATTAGTGATATCTTATGATGTTTCTTTTTCTGTGTGACTTATTTCACTTAGAATCATCGTACCTGAATCCACTCATTATGCTGCTACTGGCCTGATGACATAGATTTCATTGCTGAGTGATATTGCATTGTACGTAAGTACCACAACTTCTTTATCCATTTTTTGCTTTCTGCGATATTGAACTTGTACCGTAAACGAGGTTCTTGTAAACAGAGCTGTCCCAAACTTTGGGGTGGCTGTGTCTTTATTTTAATTTCCCTAAGCTATAGGACCATAAGTGGAAGTGCCCTAGGCTCTGTTGCTTTGTTTTTTAGATGTTTCAGGAAACACCATACACTTCTCCAGAGTGGCTGTTGGCAATTTACATCCCTCCCATCAGCATAACAAGGCTCCCAGTTCTCCATGGCCTGTCCTGCCTTTCTGGATTTTACACTTTTTTCAGATGGCCCATTTGACCGGGGGACAGTGAGACTTCATTGTAGTGCAGATTTCCTTTGCAAGCTTGCTTGGTTGGCCAAAAAGGGCGTATGCGTTTTTTCCTGAATATATTCAGGAAAAAACGCATACGCCCTTTTTGGCCAAGTGCATCATTGTGGACGTTCTGCCTCTTTTCCTATGCTTTACATGCAATTCCTGTCTACCTCCTGAAATCGGTTTCCTGCAATTCTGACCCGCTTTCAAGTCCTCTTGGCAACCTTACTTCAATATATTTTTGGACGATAGCTGTCATTTACAACTCTGCAGGTTTGTGAATTACAGGGCCCCTGAGCTCCTTTCTTCAACTCGCTTTTTTGTGAGCTGGCCGCAACACCGCAGGATTGCTTCAGGCCCTAGTGTGGTTCCGGCATGGCTCACTGAGCCTTTGGTTAATTCCTCTTCCTGGTGGGAAATGAGAGTTAAATTTGCCCGTCCAGACACCTCCAGCTAGTCTCTCATTGGTTCTCCCTATTCCTGTTCATTTTCCGCAGAAATTGCAAACTGGGCCAAACAGGAGGTTAAAGGCACTGACTCTCCAAGTGGGGAGAGTGTTAGTAAAGCGTCTGGAATGTTGAACCCGAGTACCAAGGGACGAAAACTGAGACACATTTGAACACGTTTCCCTATCACACGGTGGGTCATACTCTGGGTTCCACATGCATGTTTTAGCTGAAGGAAGAATCCCTTAAACTTGGAGAGTTGAGAACCATGGAATGGGTACCATGCAATATGACTTCAAAGGGTCTGCATTTGCTCACCGAACCTCACCAATCCTATCACTGTTGCTTTTATGTCGCTGTACACACGCTGGATTATCTTTTGGAGACATATAAATCCATACGTTTTAAGATTCTTACTAGTCAGGTGTATTCTTAGGCTTTTAATATGGGGTGTTGAGTCCACTTCGTTGAGCAAGGAGTAGTTCTTGTCTATTACATATTTGGCTTATGGAAAGGTATCTGTGTTAATTTCAATGTCTGGTTTTATGCAGCACCCCAACTCACCTTCCCCTTAAGCAAGCATAAGTTGGTTTTCTACATTTGAGACCCTATTCTGTTTTGTAATTCAGTTCCTGTGTAGCCAAGTTTACATTCCGTGTATTAGTGATACCTTATGATGTTTCTTTTTCTGTGTGACTTATTTCACTTAGAATCATCGTACCTGAATCCACTCATTATGCTGCTACTGGCCTGATGACATAGATTTCATTGCTGAGTGATATTGCATTGTACGTAAGTACCACAACTTCTTTATCCATTTTTTGCTTTCTGCGATATTGAACTTGTACCGTAAACGAGGTTCTTGTAAACAGAGCTGTCCCAAACTTTGGGGTGGCTGTGTCTTTATTTTAATTTCCCTAAGCTATAGGACCATAAGTGGAAGTGCCCTAGGCTCTGTTGCTTTGTTTTTTAGATGTTTCAGGAAACACCATACACTTCTCCAGAGTGGCTGTTGGCAATTTACATCACGCCCATCAGCATAACAAGGCTCCCAGTTCTCCATGGCCTGTCCTGCCTTTCTGGATTTTACACTTTTTTCAGATGGCCCATTTGACCGGGGGGCAGTGAGACTTCATTGTAGTGCAGATTTCCTTTGCAAGCTTGCTTGGTTGGCCAAAAAGGGCGTATGCGTTTTTTCCTGAATATATTCAGGAAAAAACGCATACGCCCTTTTTGGCCAAGTGCATCATTGTGGACGTTCTGCCTCTTTTCCTATGCTTTACATGCAATTCCAGTCTACCTCCTGAAATCGGTTTCCTGCAATTCTGACCCGCTTTCAAGTCCTCTTGGCAACCTTACTTCAATATATTTTTGGACGATAGCTGTCATTTACAACTCTGCAGGTTTGTGAATTACAGGGCCCCTGAGCTCCTTTCTTCAACTCGCTTTTTTGTGAGCTGGCCGCAACACCGCAGGATTGCTTCAGGCCCTAGTGTGGTTCCGGCATGGCTCACTGAGCCTTTGGTTAATTCCTCTTCCTGGTGGGAAATGAGAGTTAAATTTGCCCGTCCAGACACCTCCAGCTAGTCTCTCACTGGTTCTCCCTATTCCTGTTCATTTTCCGCAGAAATTGCAAACTGGGCCAAACAGGAGGTTAAAGGCACTGACTCTCCAAGTGGGGAGAGTGTTAGTAAAGCGTCTGGAATGTTGAACCCGAGTACCAAGGGACGAAAACTGAGACACATTTGAACACGTTTCCCTATCACACGGTGGGTCATACTCTGGGTTCCACATGCATGTTTTAGCTGAAGGAAGAATCCCTTAAACTTGGAGAGTTGAGAACCATGGAATGGGTACCATGCAATATGACTTCAAAGGGTCTGCATTTGCTCACCGAACCTCACCAATCCTATCACTGTTGCTTTTATGTCGCTGTACACACGCTGGATTATCTTTTGGAGACATATAAATCCATACGTTTTAAGATTCTTACTAGTCAGGTGTATTCTTAGGCTTTTAATATGGGGTGTTGAGTCCACTTCGTTGAGCAAGGAGTAGTTCTTGTCTATTACATATTTGGCTTATGGAAAGGTATCTGTGTTAATTTCAATGTCTGGTTTTATGCAGCACCCCAACTCACCTTTCCCCTTAAGCAAGCATAAGTTGGTTTTCTACATTTGAGACCCTATTCTGTTTTGTAATTCAGTTCCTGTGTAGCCAAGTTTACATTCCGTGTATTAGTGATACCTTATGATGTTTCTTTTTCTGTGTGACTTATTTCACTTAGAATCATCGTACCTGAATCCACTCATTATGCTGCTACTGGCCTGATGACATAGATTTCATTGCTGAGTGATATTGCATTGTACGTAAGTACCACAACTTCTTTATCCATTTTTCGCTTTCTGCCATATTGAACTTGTACCGTAAATGAGGTTCTTGTAAACAGAGCTGTCCCATACTTTGGGGTGGCTGTGTCTTTATTTTAATTTCCCTAAGCTATAGGACCATAAGTGGAAGCCCTAGGCTCTGTTGCTTTGTTTTTTAGATGTTTCAGGAAACACCATACACTTCTCCAGAGTGGCTGTTGGCAATTTACATCACGCCCATCAGCATAACAAGGCTCCCAGTTCTCCATGGCCTGTCCTGCCTTTCTGGATTTTACACTTTTTTCAGATGGCCCTTTTGACCGGGGGGCAGTGAGACTTCATTGTAGTGCAGATTTCCTTTGCAAGCTTGCTTGGTTGGCCAAAAAGGGCGTATGCGTTTTTTCCTGAATATATTCAGGAAAAAACGCATACGCCCTTTTTGGCCAAGTGCATCATTGTGGACGTTCTGCCTCTTTTCCTATGCTTTACATGCAATTCCAGTCTACCTCCTGAAATCGGTTTCCTGCAATTCTGCCCCGCTTTCAAGTCCTCTTGGCAGCCTTACTTCAATATATTTTTGGACGATAGCTGTCATTTACAACTCTGCAGGTGTGTGAATTACAGGGCCCCTGAGCTCCTTTCTTCAACTCGCTTTCTTGTGAGCTGGCCGCAACACCGCAGGATTGCTTCAGGCCCTAGTGTGGTTCCGGCATGGCTCGCTGAGCCTTTGGTTAATTCCTCTTCTTGGTGGGAAATGAGAGTTAAATTTACCCGTCCAGACACCTCCAGCTAGTCTCTCATTGGTTCTCCCTATTCCTGTTCATTTTCCGCAGAAATTGCCAACTGGGCCAAACAGGAGGTTAAAGGCACTGACTCTCCAAGTGGGGAGAGTGTTAGTAAAGCGTCTGGAATGTTGCACCCGAGTACCAGGGTCCGAAAACTGAGACACATTTGAACACGTTTCCCGATCACACGGTGGATCATACTCTGGGTTCCACATGCATGTTTTAGCTGAAGGAAGAATCCCTTAAACCTGGAGAGTTGAGAACCATGGAATGGGTACCATGCAATATGACTTCAAAGGGTCTGCATTTGCTCACCGAACCTCACCAATCCTATCACTGCTGCGTTTATGCCGCTGTACACATGCTTGATTCTCTTTCAGAGACATATAAATCCATAGGTTTTAAGATTCTTACTAGTCAGGTATATTCTTAGGCGTTTAATATGGGGTGTTGAGTCCACTTCGTTGAGCAAGCAGTAGCTCTTGTCTATTACATATTTGGCTTATGGAAAGGTATCTGTGTTAATTTCAATCTCTGGTTTTATGCAGCACCCCAACTCACCTTTCCCCTTCAGCAAGCATAAGTTGGTTTTCTACATTTGAGACCCTATTCTGTTTTGTAATTCAGTTCCTCTGTAGCCAAGTTTACATTCCATGTATTAGTGATATCTTATGATGTTTCTTTTTCTGTGTGACATATTTCACTTAGAATCATCGTACCTGAATCCACTCATTATGCTGCTATGGGCCTGATGAAAGAGATTTCATTGCTGAGTGATATTGCATTGTACGTTAGTACCACAACTTCTTTATCCATTTTTCGCTTTCTGCGATATTGAACTTGTACCGGAAACGAGGTTCTTGTAAACAGAGCCGTCCCAAACTTTGGGGTGGCTGTGTCTTTTTGATTTTAATTTCCCTAAGCTATAGGACCATAAGTGGAAGTGCCCTAGGCTCTGTTGCTTTGTTTTTTAGATGTTTCAGGAAACACCATACACTTCTCCAGAGTGGCTGTTGGCAATTTACATCACGCCCATCAGCATAACAAGGCTCCCAGTTCTCCATGGCCTGTCCTGCCTTTCTGGATTTTACACTTTTTTCAGATGGCCCTTTTGACCGGGGGGCAGTGAGACTTCATTGTAGTGCAGATTTCCTTTGCAAGCTTGCTTGGTTGGCCAAAAAGGGCGTATGCGTTTTTTCCTGAATATATTCAGGAAAAAACGCATACGCCCTTTTTGGCCAAGTGCATCATTGTGGACGTTCTGCCTCTTTTCCTATGCTTTACATGCAATTCCAGTCTACCTCCTGAAATCGGTTTCCTGCAATTCTGCCCCACTTTCAAGTCCTCTTGGCAGCCTAACTTCAATATATTTTTGGACGATAGCTGTCATTTATAATTCTGCAGGTGTGTGAATTACAGTGCCCCTGAGCTCCTTTCTTCAACTCGCTTTCTTGTGAGCTGGCCGCAACACCGCAGGATTGCTTCAGGCCCTAGTGTGGTTCCTGCATGGCTCGCTGAGTCTTTGGTTAATTCCTCTTCCTGGTGGGAAAAGAGAGTTAAATTTGCCCGTCCAGACTCCTCCAGCTAGTCTCTCATTGGTTCTCACTATTCCTGTTCATTTTCCGCAGAAATTGCAAACTGGGCCAAACAGGAGGTTAAAGGCACTGACTCTCAAGTGGGGAGAGTGTTAGTAAAGCGTCTGGAATGTTGCACCCGAGTACCAGGGGACGAAAACTGAGACACATTTGAACACGTTTCCCGATCACACGGTGGATCATATTCTGGGTTCCACATGCATGTTTTAGCTGAAGGAAGAATCCCTTAAACCTGGAGAGTTGAGAACCATGGAATGGGTACCATGCAATATGACTTCAAAGGGTCTGCATTTGCTCACCGAACCTCACCAATCCTATCACTGCTGCGTTTATGCCGCTGTACACACGCTTGATTCTCTTTCGGAGACATATAAATCCATAGGTTTTAAGATTCTTACTAGTCAGGTATATTTTTAGGCGTTTAATATGGGGTGTTGAGTCCACTTCATTGAGCAAGCAGTAGCTCTTGTCTATTACATATTTGGCTTATGGAAAGTTATCTGTGCTAATTTCAATCTCTGGTTTTATGCAGCACCCCAACTCACCTTTCCCCTTAAGCAAGCATAAGTTGGTTTTCTACATTTGAGACCCTATTCTGTTTTGTAATTCAGTTCCTGTGTAGCCAAGTTTACATTCCGTGTATTAGTGATATCTTATGATGTTTCTTTTTCTGTGTGACTTATTTCACTTAGAATCATCGTACCTGAATCCACTCATTATGCTGCTACTGACCTGATGACATAGATTTCATTGCTGAGTGATATTGCATTGTACGTAAGTACCACAACTTCTTTATCCATTTTTCGCTTTCTGCGATATTGAACTTGTACCGTAAACGAGATTCTTGTAAACAGAGCCGTCCCAAACTTTGGGGTGGCTGTGTCTTTTTGATTTTAATTTCCGTAATCTATAGGACCATAAGTGGAAGTGCCCTAGGCTCTGTTGCTTTGTTTTTTAGATGTTTCAGGAAACACCATACACTTCTCCAGAGTGGCTGTTGGCAATTTACATCATGCCCATCAGCATAACAAGGCTCCCAGTTCTCCATGGCCTGTCCTGCCTTTCTGGATTTTACACTTTTTTCAGATGACCCTTTTGACCGGGGGGCAGTGAGACTTCATTGTAGTGCAGATTTCCTTTGCAAGCTTGCTTGGTTGGCCAAAAAGGGCGTATGCGTTTTTTCCTGAATATATTCAGGAATAAACGCATACGCCCTTTTTGGCCAAGTGCATCATTGTGGACGTTCTGCCTCTTTTCCTATGCTTTACATGCAATTCCAGTCTACCTCCTGAAATCGGTTTCCTGCAATTCTGCCCCGCTTTCAAGTCCTCTTGGCAGCCTTACTTCAATATATTTTTGGACGATAGCTGTCATTTATAACTCTGCAGGTGTGTGAATTACAGGGCCCCTGAGCTCCTTTCTTCAACTCGCTTTCTTGTGAGCTGGCCGCAACACCGCAGGATTGCTTCAGGCCCTAGTGTGGTTCCGGCATGGCTCGCTGAGCCTTTGGTTAATTCCTCTTCTTGGTGGGAAATGAGAGTTAAATTTACCCGTCCAGACACCTCCAGCTAGTCTCTCATTGGTTCTCCCTATTCCTGTTCATTTTCCGCAGAAATTGCAAACTGGGCCAAACAGGAGGTTAAAGGCACTGACTCTCCAAGTGGGGAGAGTGTTAATAAAGCGTCTGGAATGTTGCACCCGAGTACCAGGGGACGAAAACTGAGACACATTTGAACACGTTTCCCGATCACACGGTGGATCATCCTCTGGGTTCCACATGCATGTTTTAGCTGAAGGAAGAATCCCTTAAACCTGGAGAGTTGAGAACCATGGAATGGGTACCAGGCAATATGACTTCAAAGGGTCTGCATTTGCTCACCGAACCTCACCAATCCTATCACTGCTGCGTTTATGCCACTGTACACACGCTGGATTCTCTTTCGGAGACATATAAATCCATAGGTTTTAAGATTCTTACTAGTCAGGTATATTCTTAGGCGTTTAATATGGGGTGTTGAGTCCACTTCGTTGAGCAAGCAGTAGCTCTTGTCTATTACATATTTGACTTATGGAAAGGTATCTATGCTAATTTCAATCTCTGGTTTTATGCAGCACCCCAACTCACCTTTCCCCTTAAGCAAGCATAAGTTGGTTTTCTACATTTGAGACCCTATTCTGTTTTGTAATTCAGTTCCTGTGTAGCCAAGTTTACATTCCGTGTATTAGTGATACCTTATGATGTTTCTTTTTCTGTGTGACTTATTTCACTTAGAATCATCGTACCTGAATCCACTCATTATGCTTCTACTGGCCTGATGACATAGATTTCATTGCTGAGTGATATTGCATTGTACGTAAGTACCACAACTTCTTTATCCATTTTTCGCTTTCTGCGATATTGAACTTGTACCGGAAACGAGGTTCTTGTAAACAGAGCCGTCCCAAACTTTGGGGTGGCTGTGTCTTTTTGATTTTAATTTCCCTAATCTATAGGACCATAAGTGGAAGTGCCCTAGGCTCTGTTGCTTTGTTTTTTAGATGTTTCAGGAAACACCATACACTTCTCCAGAGTGGCTGTTGGCAATTTACATCCCGCCCATCAGCATAACAAGGCTCCCAGTTCTCCATGGCCTGTCCTGCTTTTCTGGATTTTACACTTTTGTCAGATGGCCCTTTTGACCGGGGGGCAGTGAGACTTCATTGTAGTGCAGATTTCCTTTGCAAGCTTGCTTGGTTGGCCAAAAAGGGCGTATGCGTTTTTTCCTGAATATATTCAGGAAAAAACGCATACGCCCTTTTTGGCCAAGTGCATCATTGTGGACGTTCTGCCTCTTTTCCTCTGCTTTACATGCAATTCCAGTCTACCTCCTGAAATCGGTTTCCTGCAATTCTGCCCCGCTTTCAAGTCCTCTTGGCAGCCTTACTTCAATATATTTTTGGACGATAGCTGTCATTTATAACTCTGCAGGTTTGTGAATTACAGTGCCCCTGAGCTCCTTTCTTCAACTCGCTTTCTTGTGAGCTGGCCACAACACCGCAGGATTGCTTCAGGCCCTAGTGTGGTTCCGGCATGGCTCGCTGAGCCTTTGGTTAATTCCTCTTCCTGGTGGGAAATGAGAGTTAAATTTGCCCGTCCAGACACCTCCAGCTAGTCTCTCATTGGTTCTCCCTATTCCTGTTCATTTTCCACAAAAATTGCAAACTGGGCCAAACAGGAGGTTAAAGGCACTGACTCTCCAAGTGGGGAGAGTGTTAGTAAAGCGTCTGGAATGTTGCACCCGAGTACCAGGGGACGAAAACTGAGACACATTTGAACACGTTTCCCGATCACACGGTGGATCATACTCTGGGTTCCACATGCATGTTTTAGCTGAAGGAAGAATCCCTTAAACCTGGAGAGTTGAGACCCATGGAATGGGTACCATGCAATATGACTTCAAAGGGTCTGCATTTGCTCACCGAACCTCACCAATCCTATCACTGCTGCGTTTATGCCGCTGTACACACGCTGGATTCTCTTTCAGAGACATATAAATCCATAGGTTTTAAGATTCTTACTAGTCAGGTATATTCTTAGGCGTTTAATATGGGGTGTTGAGTCCACTTCGTTGAGCAAGCAGTAGCTCTTGTCTATTACATATTTGGCTTATGGAAAGGTATCTGTGTTAATTTCAATCTCTGGTTTTATGCAGCACCCCAACTCACCTTTCCCCTTAAGCAAGCATAAGTTGGTTTTCTACATTTGAGACCCAATTCTGTTTTGTAATTCAGTTCCTGTGTAGCCAAGTTTACATTCCGTGTATTAGTGATACCTTATGATGTTTCTTTTTCTGTGTGACTTATTTCACTTAGAATCATCGTACCTGAATCCACTCATTATGCTGCTACTGGCCTGATGACATAGATTTCATTGCTGAGTGATATTGCATTGTACGTAAGTACCACAACTTCTTTATCCATTTTTCGCTTTCTGCGATATTGAACTTGTACCGTAAATGAGGTTCTTGTAAACAGAGCCGTCCCAAACTTTGGGGTGGCTGTGTCTTTTTGATTTTAATTTCCCTAATCTATAGGACCATAAGTGGAAGTGCCCTAGGCTCTGTTGCTTTGTTTTTTAGATGTTTCAGGAAACACCATACACTTCTGCAGAGTGGCTGTTGGCAATTTACATCCCGCCCATCAGCCTAACTAGGATCCCAGTTCTCCATGGCCTGTCCTGCCTTTCTGGATTTTACACTTTTTTCAGATGGCCCTTTTGACCAGGGGGCAGTGAGACTTCATTGTAGTGCAGATTTCCTTTGCAAGCTTGCTTGGTTGGCCAAAAAGGGCGTATGCGTTTTTTCCTGAATATATTCAGGAATATATTCAGGAAAAAACGCATACGCCCTTTTTGGCCAAGTGCATCATTGGGGACGTTCTGCCTCTTTTCCTATGCTTTACATGCAATTCCAGTCTACCTCCTGAAATCGGTTTCCTGCAATTCTGCCCCGCTTTCAAGTCCTCTTGGCAGCCTTACTTCAATATATTTTTGGATGATAGCTGTCATTTATAACTCTGCAGGTTTGTGAATTACAGTGCCCCTGAGCTTCTTTCTTCAACTCGCTTTCTTGTGAGCTGGCCGCAACACCGCAGGATTGCTTCAAGCCCTAGTGTAGTTTCGGCATGGCTCGCTGAGCCTTTGGTTAATTCCTCTTCCTGGTGGGAAATGAGAGTTAAATTTGCCCGTCCAGACACCTCCAGCTAGTCTGTCATTGTTTCTCCCTATTCCTGTTAATTTTCCACAGAAATTGCAAACTGGGCCAAACAGGAGGTTAAAGGCACTGACTCTCCAAGTGGGGAGAGTGTTAGTAAAGCGTCTGGAATGTTGCACCCGAGTACCAGGGGACGAAAACTGAGACACATATGAACACGTTTCCCGATCACACGGTGGATCATACTCTGGGTTCCACATGCATGTTTTAGCTGAAGGAAGAATCCCTTACCTGGAGAGTTGAGACGCATGGAATGGGTACCATGCAATATGACTTCAAAGGGTCTGCATTTGCTCACCGAACCTCACCAATCCTATCACTGCTGCGTTTATGCCGCTGTACACACGCTGGATTCTCTTTCGGAGACATATAAATCCATAGGCTTTAAGATTCTTACTAGTCAGGTATATTCTTAGGCGTTTAATATGGGGTGTTGAGTCCACTTCGTTGAGCAAGCAGTAGCTCTTGTCTATTACATATTTGTCTTATGGAAAGGTATCTGTGCTAATTTCAATCTCTGGTTTTATGCAGCACCCCAACTCACCTTTCCCCTTAAGCAAGCATAAGTTGTTTTTCTATATTTGAGACCCTATTCTGTTTTGTAATTCAGTTCCTGTGTAGGCAAGTTTACATTCCGTGTATTAGTGATATCTTATGATGTTTCTTTTTCTGTGTGACTTATTTCACTTAGAATCATCGTACCTGAATCCACTCATTATGCTGCTACTGGCCTGATGACATAGATTTCATTGCTGAGTGATATTGCATTGTACGTAAGTACCACAACTTCTTTATCCATTTTTCGCTTTCTGCGATATTGAACTTGTACCGTAAATGAGGTTCTTGTAAACAGAGCCGTCCCAAACTTTGGGGTGGCTGTGTCTTTTTGATTTTAATTTCCCTAATCTATAGGACCATAAGTGGAAGTGCCCTAGGCTCTGTTGCTTTGTTTTTTAGATGTTTCAGGAAACACCATACACTTCTCCAGAGTGGCTGTTGGCAATTTACATCCCGCCCATCAGCATAACAAGGCTCCCAGTTCTCCATGGCCTGTCCTGCCTTTCTGGATTTTACACTTTTTTCAGATGGCCCTTTTGACTGCGGGGCACTGAGACTTCATTGTAGTGCAGATTTCCTTTGCAAGCTTGCTTGGTTGGCCAAAAAGGGCGTATGCGTTTTTTCCTGAATATATTCAGGAAAAAACGCATACGCCCTTTTTGGCCAAGTGCATCATTGTGGACGTTCTGCCTCTTTTCCTATGCTTTACATGCAATTCCAGTCTACCTCCTGAAATCGGTTTCCTGCAATTCTGCCCCACTTTCAAGTCCTCTTGGCAGCCTAACTTCAATATATTTTTGGACGATAGCTGTCATTTATAATTCTGCAGGTGTGTGAATTACAGTGCCCCTGAGCTCCTTTCTTCAACTCGCTTTCTTGTGAGCTGGCCGCAACACCGCAGGATTGCTTCAGGCCCTAGTGTGGTTCCTGCATGGCTCGCTGAGTCTTTGGTTAATTCCTCTTCCTGGTGGGAAATGAGAGTTAAATTTGCCCGTCCAGACTCCTCCAGCTAGTCTCTCATTGGTTCTCACTATTCCTGTTCATTTTCCGCAGAAATTGCAAACTGGGCCAAACAGGAGGTTAAAGGCACTGACTCTCAAGTGGGGAGAGTGTTAGTAAAGCGTCTGGAATGTTGCACCCGAGTACCAGGGGACGAAAACTGAGACACATTTGAACACGTTTCCCGATCACACGGTGGATCATATTCTGGGTTCCACATGCATGTTTTAGCTGAAGGAAGAATCCCTTAAACCTGGAGAGTTGAGACCCATGGAATGGGTACCATGCAATATGACTTCAAAGGGTCTGCATTTGCTCACCGAACCTCACCAATCCTATCACTGCTGCGTTTATGCCGCTGTACACACGCTTGATTCTCTTTCGGAGACATATAAATCCATAGGTTTTAAGATTCTTACTAGTCAGGTATATTCTTAGGCGTTTAATATGGGGTGTTGAGTCCACTTCATTGAGCAAGCAGTAGCTCTTGTCTATTACATATTTGACTTATGGAAAGGTATCTGTGCTAATTTCAATCTCTGGTTTTATGCAGCACCCCAACTCACCTTTCCCCTTAAGCAAGCATAAGTTGGTTTTCTACATTTGAGACCCTATTCTGTTTTGTAATTCAATTCCTGTGTAGCCAAGTTTACATTCCGTGTATTAGTGATACCTTATGATGTTCCTTTTTCTGTGTGACTTATTTTACTTAGAATCATCGTACCTGAATCCACTCATTATGCTGCTACTGGCCTGATGACATAGATTTCATTGCTGAGTGATATTGCATTGTACGTAAGTACCACAACTTCTTTATCCATTTTTCGCTTTCTGCGATATTGAACTTGTACCGTAAATGAGGTTCTTGTAAACAGAGCCGTCCCAAACTTTGGGGTGGCTGTGTCTTTTTGATTTTAATTTCCCTAATCTATAGGACCATAAGTGGAAGTGCCCTAGGCTCTGTTGCTTTGTTTTTTAGATGTTTCAGGAAACACCATACACTTCTCCAGAGTGGCTGTTGGCAATTTACATCCCGCCCATCAGCATAACAAGGCTCCCAGTTCTCCATGGCCTGTCCTGCCTTTCTGGATTTTACACTTTTTTCAGATGGCCCTTTTGACTGCGGGGCACTGAGACTTCATTGTAGTGCAGATTTCCTTTGCAAGCTTGCTTGGTTGGCCAAAAAGGGCGTATGCGTTTTTTCCTGAATATATTCAGGAAAAAACGCATACGCCCTTTTTGGCCAAGTGCATCATTGTGGACGTTCTGCCTCTTTTCCTATGCTTTACATGCAATTCCAGTCTACCTCCTGAAATCGGTTTCCTGCAATTCTGCCCCACTTTCAAGTCCTCTTGGCAGCCTAACTTCAATATATTTTTGGACGATAGCTGTCATTTATAATTCTGCAGGTGTGTGAATTACAGTGCCCCTGAGCTCCTTTCTTCAACTCGCTTTCTTGTGAGCTGGCCGCAACACCGCAGGATTGCTTCAGGCCCTAGTGTGGTTCCTGCATGGCTCGCTGAGTCTTTGGTTAATTCCTCTTCCTGGTGGGAAATGAGAGTTAAATTTGCCCGTCCAGACTCCTCCAGCTAGTCTCTCATTGGTTCTCACTATTCCTGTTCATTTTCCGCAGAAATTGCAAACTGGGCCAAACAGGAGGTTAAAGGCACTGACTCTCAAGTGGGGAGAGTGTTAGTAAAGCGTCTGGAATGTTGCACCCGAGTACCA
>NW_027136268.1:0-42410 GCF_039906515.1 Pseudorca crassidens | reverse complement strand
ATGGCCCTTTTGACCGGGGGGAAGTGAGACTTCATTGTAGTGCAGATTTCCTTTGCAAGCTTGCTTGGTTGGCCAAAAAGGGCGTATGCGTTTTTTCCTGAATATATTCAGGAAAAAACGCATACGCCCTTTTTGGCCAAGTGCATCATTGTGGACGTTCTGCCTCTTTTCCTATGCTTTCAATGCAATTCCAGTCTACCTCCTGAAATCGGTTTCCTGCAATTCTGCCCCGCTTTCAAGTCCTCTTGGCAGCCTTACTTCAGTATATTTTTGGACGATAGCTGTCATTTATAACTCTGCAGGTTTGTGAATTACAGTGCCCCTGAGCTCCTTTCTTCAACTCGCTTTCTTTTGAGCTGGCCGCAACACCGCAGGATGGCTTCAGGCCCTAATCTGGTTCCGGCACGGCACGCTGAGCCTTTGGTTAATTCCTCTTCCTGGTGGGAAATGAGAGTTAAATTTGCCCGTCCAGACACCTCCAGCTAGTCTCTCATTGGTTCTCGCTATTCCTGTTCATCTTCCGCAGAAATTGCAAACTGGGCCAAACAGGAGGTTAAAGGGACTGACTCTCCAAGTCGGGAGGGTGTTAGTAAAGCGTCTGGAATGTTGCACCCGAGTACCAGGGTACGAAAACTGAGACATATTTGAACACGTCTCCCGATCACATGGTTGATCATACTCTAGGTTCCACATGCATGTTTTAGCTGAAGGAAGAATACCTTAAACCTGGGTAGTTGAAACCCGTGGAATGGGTACCATGCAATATGACTTCAAAGGGTCTTCATTTGCTCACCGAACCTCTCCAATCCTATCACTGCTGCGTTTATGCCCCTGTACACATGCTTGATTCTCTTTCGGAGACATAGCAATCCATAGGTTTTAAGATACTTACTAGTCAGGTACATTCTTAGGCATTTAATATGCGGTGTTGAGTCCATTTCGTTGAGCAAGGAGTAGCTCTTGTCTATTCCATATTTGGCTTAAGGAACTTTATCTGTGCTCATTTCAATCTCTGGTTTTATGCAGCACCCCAACTCACCTTTCCCCTTAAGCAAGCATAAGTTGGTTTTCTAAATTTGAGACCCTGTTCTGTTCTGTAATTCAGTTCCTGTGTAGCCAAGTTTACATTCCGTGTATTACTGATATCTTATGATGTTTCTTTTTCTGTGTGACTTATTTCAGTTAGAATCATCATACCTGAATCCACTCATTGTGCTGCTAAGGGCCTGATGACATAGATTTCATTGCTGAGTGATATTGCTTTGTAAGTAAATACCACAACTTCTTTATCCATTTTTCACTTTCTGCGATGTTGAACTTGTACTGTAAACGAGGTTCTTGTAAACAGAGGCGTCCCAAACTTTGGGGTGGCTGTGTCTTTTTGATTTTAATTTCCCTAAGCTATAGGACCATAAGTGGAAGTGCCCTAGGCTCTGTTGCTTTGTTTTTTAGATGTTTCAGGAAACACCATACACTTCTCCCGAGTGTCTGTTGGCAATTTACATCCCGCCCATCAGCATAACAAGGCTCCCAGTTCTCCATGGCCTGTCCTGCCTTTCTGGATTTTACACTTTTTTCAGATGGCCCTTTTGACCGGGGGGAAGTGAGACTTCATTGTAGTGCAGATTTCCTTTGCAAGCTTGCTTGGTTGGCCAAAAAGGGCGTATGCGTTTTTTCCTGAATATATTCAGGAAAAAACGCATACGCCCTTTTTGGCCAAGTGCATCATTGTGGACGTTCTGCCTCTTTTCCTATGCTTTCAATGCAATTCCAGTCTACCTCCTGAAATCGGTTTCCTGCAATTCTGCCCCGCTTTCAAGTCCTCTTGGCAGCCTTACTTCAGTATATTTTTGGACGATAGCTGTCATTTATAACTCTGCAGGTTTGTGAATTACAGTGCCCCTGAGCTCCTTTCTTCAACTCGCTTTCTTTTGAGCTGGCCGCAACACCGCAGGATGGCTTCAGGCCCTAATCTGGTTCCGGCACGGCACGCTGAGCCTTTGGTTAATTCCTCTTCCTGGTGGGAAATGAGAGTTAAATTTGCCCGTCCAGACACCTCCAGCTAGTCTCTCATTGGTTCTCGCTATTCCTGTTCATCTTCCGCAGAAATTGCAAACTGGGCCAAACAGGAGGTTAAAGGGACTGACTCTCCAAGTCGGGAGGGTGTTAGTAAAGCGTCTGGAATGTTGCACCCGAGTACCAGGGTACGAAAACTGAGACATATTTGAACACGTCTCCCGATCACATGGTTGATCATACTCTAGGTTCCACATGCATGTTTTAGCTGAAGGAAGAATACCTTAAACCTGGGTAGTTGAAACCCGTGGAATGGGTACCATGCAATATGACTTCAAAGGGTCTTCATTTGCTCACCGAACCTCTCCAATCCTATCACTGCTGCGTTTATGCCCCTGTACACATGCTTGATTCTCTTTCGGAGACATAGCAATCCATAGGTTTTAAGATACTTACTAGTCAGGTACATTCTTAGGCATTTAATATGCGGTGTTGAGTCCATTTCGTTGAGCAAGGAGTAGCTCTTGTCTATTCCATATTTGGCTTAAGGAACTTTATCTGTGCTCATTTCAATCTCTGGTTTTATGCAGCACCCCAACTCACCTTTCCCCTTAAGCAAGCATAAGTTGGTTTTCTAAATTTGAGACCCTGTTCTGTTCTGTAATTCAGTTCCTGTGTAGCCAAGTTTACATTCCGTGTATTACTGATATCTTATGATGTTTCTTTTTCTGTGTGACTTATTTCAGTTAGAATCATCATACCTGAATCCACTCATTGTGCTGCTAAGGGCCTGATGACATAGATTTCATTGCTGAGTGATATTGCTTTGTAAGTAAATACCACAACTTCTTTATCCATTTTTCACTTTCTGCGATGTTGAACTTGTACTGTAAACGAGGTTCTTGTAAACAGAGGCGTCCCAAACTTTGGGGTGGCTGTGTCTTTTTGATTTTAATTTCCCTAAGCTATAGGACCATAAGTGGAAGTGCCCTAGGCTCTGTTGCTTTGTTTTTTAGATGTTTCAGGAAACACCATACACTTCTCCCGAGTGTCTGTTGGCAATTTACATCCCGCCCATCAGCATAACAAGGCTCCCAGTTCTCCATGGCCTGTCCTGCCTTTCTGGATTTTACACTTTTTTCAGATGGCCCTTTTGACCGGGGGGAAGTGAGACTTCATTGTAGTGCAGATTTCCTTTGCAAGCTTGCTTGGTTGGCCAAAAAGGGCGTATGCGTTTTTTCCTGAATATATTCAGGAGAAAACGCATACGCCCTTTTTGGCCAAGTGCATCATTGTGGACGTTCTGCCTCTTTTCCTATGCTTTCAATGCAATTCCAGTCTACCTCCTGAAATCGGTTTCCTGCAATTCTGCCCCGCTTTCAAGTCCTCTTGGCAGCCTTACTTCAGTATATTTTTGGACGATAGCTGTCATTTATAACTCTGCAGGTTTGTGAATTACAGTGCCCCTGAGCTCCTTTCTTCAACTCGCTTTCTTTTGAGCTGGCCGCAACACCGCAGGATGGCTTCAGGCCCTAATCTGGTTCCGGCACGGCATGCTGAGCCTTTGGTTAATTCCTCTTCCTGGTGGGAAATGAGAGTTAAATTTGCCCGTCCAGACACCTCCAGCTAGTCTCTCATTGGTTCTCGCTATTCCTGTTCATCTTCCGCAGAAATTGCAAACTGGGCCAAACAGGAGGTTAAAGGGACTGACTCTCCAAGTCGGGAGGGTGTTAGTAAAGCGTCTGGAATGTTGCACCCGAGTACCAGGGTACGAAAACTGAGACATATTTGAACACGTCTCCCGATCACATGGTTGATCATACTCTAGGTTCCACATGCATGTTTTAGCTGAAGGAAGAATACCTTAAACCTGGGTAGTTGAAACCCGTGGAATGGGTACCATGCAATATGACTTCAAAGGGTCTTCATTTGCTCACCGAACCTCTCCAATCCTATCACTGCTGCGTTTATGCCCCTGTACACATGCTTGATTCTCTTTCGGAGACATAGCAATCCATAGGTTTTAAGATACTTACTAGTCAGGTACATTCTTAGGCATTTAATATGCGGTGTTGAGTCCATTTCGTTGAGCAAGGAGTAGCTCTTGTCTATTCCATATTTGGCTTAAGGAACTTTATCTGTGCTCATTTCAATCTCTGGTTTTATGCAGCACCCCAACTCACCTTTCCCCTTAAGCAAGCATAAGTTGGTTTTCTAAATTTGAGACCCTGTTCTGTTCTGTAATTCAGTTCCTGTGTAGCCAAGTTTACATTCCGTGTATTACTGATATCTTATGATGTTTCTTTTTCTGTGTGACTTATTTCAGTTAGAATCATCATACCTGAATCCACTCATTGTGCTGCTAAGGGCCTGATGACATAGATTTCATTGCTGAGTGATATTGCTTTGTAAGTAAATACCACAACTTCTTTATCCATTTTTCACTTTCTGCGATGTTGAACTTGTACTGTAAACGAGGTTCTTGTAAACAGAGGCGTCCCAAACTTTGGGGTGGCTGTGTCTTTTTGATTTTAATTTCCCTAAGCTATAGGACCATAAGTGGAAGTGCCCTAGGCTCTGTTGCTTTGTTTTTTAGATGTTTCAGGAAACACCATACACTTCTCCCGAGTGTCTGTTGGCAATTTACATCCCGCCCATCAGCATAACAAGGCTCCCAGTTCTCCATGGCCTGTCCTGCCTTTCTGGATTTTACACTTTTTTCAGATGGCCCTTTTGACCGGGGGGAAGTGAGACTTCATTGTAGTGCAGATTTCCTTTGCAAGCTTGCTTGGTTGGCCAAAAAGGGCGTATGCGTTTTTTCCTGAATATATTCAGGAAAAAACGCATACGCCCTTTTTGGCCAAGTGCATCATTGTGGACGTTCTGCCTCTTTTCCTATGCTTTCAATGCAATTCCAGTCTACCTCCTGAAATCGGTTTCCTGCAATTCTGCCCCGCTTTCAAGTCCTCTTGGCAGCCTTACTTCAGTATATTTTTGGACGATAGCTGTCATTTATAACTCTGCAGGTTTGTGAATTACAGTGCCCCTGAGCTCCTTTCTTCAACTCGCTTTCTTTTGAGCTGGCCGCAACACCGCAGGATGGCTTCAGGCCCTAATCTGGTTCCGGCACGGCACGCTGAGCCTTTGGTTAATTCCTCTTCCTGGTGGGAAATGAGAGTTAAATTTGCCCGTCCAGACACCTCCAGCTAGTCTCTCATTGGTTCTCGCTATTCCTGTTCATCTTCCGCAGAAATTGCAAACTGGGCCAAACAGGAGGTTAAAGGGACTGACTCTCCAAGTCGGGAGGGTGTTAGTAAAGCGTCTGGAATGTTGCACCCGAGTACCAGGGTACGAAAACTGAGACATATTTGAACACGTCTCCCGATCACATGGTTGATCATACTCTAGGTTCCACATGCATGTTTTAGCTGAAGGAAGAATACCTTAAACCTGGGTAGTTGAAACCCGTGGAATGGGTACCATGCAATATGACTTCAAAGGGTCTTCATTTGCTCACCGAACCTCTCCAATCCTATCACTGCTGCGTTTATGCCCCTGTACACATGCTTGATTCTCTTTCGGAGACATAGCAATCCATAGGTTTTAAGATACTTACTAGTCAGGTACATTCTTAGGCATTTAATATGCGGTGTTGAGTCCATTTCGTTGAGCAAGGAGTAGCTCTTGTCTATTCCATATTTGGCTTAAGGAACTTTATCTGTGTTCATTTCAATCTCTGGTTTTATGCAGCACCCCAACTCACCTTTCCCCTTAAGCAAGCATAAGTTGGTTTTCTAAATTTGAGACCCTGTTCTGTTCTGTAATTCAGTTCCTGTGTAGCCAAGTTTACATTCCGTGTATTACTGATATCTTATGATGTTTCTTTTTCTGTGTGACTTATTTCAGTTAGAATCATCATACCTGAATCCACTCATTGTGCTGCTAAGGGCCTGATGACATAGATTTCATTGCTGAGTGATATTGCTTTGTAAGTAAATACCACAACTTCTTTATCCATTTTTCACTTTCTGCGATGTTGAACTTGTACTGTAAACGAGGTTCTTGTAAACAGAGGCGTCCCAAACTTTGGGGTGGCTGTGTCTTTTTGATTTTAATTTCCCTAAGCTATAGGACCATAAGTGGAAGTGCCCTAGGCTCTGTTGCTTTGTTTTTTAGATGTTTCAGGAAACACCATACACTTCTCCCGAGTGTCTGTTGGCAATTTACATCCCGCCCATCAGCATAACAAGGCTCCCAGTTCTCCATGGCCTGTCCTGCCTTTCTGGATTTTACACTTTTTTCAGATGGCCCTTTTGACCGGGGGGAAGTGAGACTTCATTGTAGTGCAGATTTCCTTTGCAAGCTTGCTTGGTTGGCCAAAAAGGGCGTATGCGTTTTTTCCTGAATATATTCAGGAAAAAACGCATACGCCCTTTTTGGCCAAGTGCATCATTGTGGACGTTCTGCCTCTTTTCCTATGCTTTCAATGCAATTCCAGTCTACCTCCTGAAATCGGTTTCCTGCAATTCTGCCCCGCTTTCAAGTCCTCTTGGCAGCCTTACTTCAGTATATTTTTGGACGATAGCTGTCATTTATAACTCTGCAGGTTTGTGAATTACAGTGCCCCTGAGCTCCTTTCTTCAACTCGCTTTCTTTTGAGCTGGCCGCAACACCGCAGGATGGCTTCAGGCCCTAATCTGGTTCCGGCACGGCACGCTGAGCCTTTGGTTAATTCCTCTTCCTGGTGGGAAATGAGAGTTAAATTTGCCCGTCCAGACACCTCCAGCTAGTCTCTCATTGGTTCTCGCTATTCCTGTTCATCTTCCGCAGAAATTGCAAACTGGGCCAAACAGGAGGTTAAAGGGACTGACTCTCCAAGTCGGGAGGGTGTTAGTAAAGCGTCTGGAATGTTGCACCCGAGTACCAGGGTACGAAAACTGAGACATATTTGAACACGTCTCCCGATCACATGGTTGATCATACTCTAGGTTCCACATGCATGTTTTAGCTGAAGGAAGAATACCTTAAACCTGGGTAGTTGAAACCCGTGGAATGGGTACCATGCAATATGACTTCAAAGGGTCTTCATTTGCTCACCGAACCTCTCCAATCCTATCACTGCTGCGTTTATGCCCCTGTACACATGCTTGATTCTCTTTCGGAGACATAGCAATCCATAGGTTTTAAGATACTTACTAGTCAGGTACATTCTTAGGCATTTAATATGCGGTGTTGAGTCCATTTCGTTGAGCAAGGAGTAGCTCTTGTCTATTCCATATTTGGCTTAAGGAACTTTATCTGTGCTCATTTCAATCTCTGGTTTTATGCAGCACCCCAACTCACCTTTCCCCTTAAGCAAGCATAAGTTGGTTTTCTAAATTTGAGACCCTGTTCTGTTCTGTAATTCAGTTCCTGTGTAGCCAAGTTTACATTCCGTGTATTACTGATATCTTATGATGTTTCTTTTTCTGTGTGACTTATTTCAGTTAGAATCATCATACCTGAATCCACTCATTGTGCTGCTAAGGGCCTGATGACATAGATTTCATTGCTGAGTGATATTGCTTTGTAAGTAAATACCACAACTTCTTTATCCATTTTTCACTTTCTGCGATGTTGAACTTGTACTGTAAACGAGGTTCTTGTAAACAGAGGCGTCCCAAACTTTGGGGTGGCTGTGTCTTTTTGATTTTAATTTCCCTAAGCTATAGGACCATAAGTGGAAGTGCCCTAGGCTCTGTTGCTTTGTTTTTTAGATGTTTCAGGAAACACCATACACTTCTCCCGAGTGTCTGTTGGCAATTTACATCCCGCCCATCAGCATAACAAGGCTCCCAGTTCTCCATGGCCTGTCCTGCCTTTCTGGATTTTACACTTTTTTCAGATGGCCCTTTTGACCGGGGGGAAGTGAGACTTCATTGTAGTGCAGATTTCCTTTGCAAGCTTGCTTGGTTGGCCAAAAAGGGCGTATGCGTTTTTTCCTGAATATATTCAGGAAAAAACGCATACGCCCTTTTTGGCCAAGTGCATCATTGTGGACGTTCTGCCTCTTTTCCTATGCTTTCAATGCAATTCCAGTCTACCTCCTGAAATCGGTTTCCTGCAATTCTGCCCCGCTTTCAAGTCCTCTTGGCAGCCTTACTTCAGTATATTTTTGGACGATAACTGTCATTTATAACTCTGCAGGTTTGTGAATTACAGTGCCCCTGAGCTCCTTTCTTCAACTCGCTTTCTTTTGAGCTGGCCGCAACACCGCAGGATGGCTTCAGGCCCTAATCTGGTTCCGGCACGGCACGCTGAGCCTTTGGTTAATTCCTCTTCCTGGTGGGAAATGAGAGTTAAATTTGCCCGTCCAGACACCTCCAGCTAGTCTCTCATTGGTTCTCGCTATTCCTGTTCATCTTCCGCAGAAATTGCAAACTGGGCCAAACAGGAGGTTAAAGGGACTGACTCTCCAAGTCGGGAGGGTGTTAGTAAAGCGTCTGGAATGTTGCACCCGAGTACCAGGGTACGAAAACTGAGACATATTTGAACACGTCTCCCGATCACATGGTTGATCATACTCTAGGTTCCACATGCATGTTTTAGCTGAAGGAAGAATACCTTAAACCTGGGTAGTTGAAACCCGTGGAATGGGTACCATGCAATATGACTTCAAAGGGTCTTCATTTGCTCACCGAACCTCTCCAATCCTATCACTGCTGCGTTTATGCCCCTGTACACATGCTTGATTCTCTTTCGGAGACATAGCAATCCATAGGTTTTAAGATACTTACTAGTCAGGTACATTCTTAGGCATTTAATATGCGGTGTTGAGTCCATTTCGTTGAGCAAGGAGTAGCTCTTGTCTATTCCATATTTGGCTTAAGGAACTTTATCTGTGCTCATTTCAATCTCTGGTTTTATGCAGCACCCCAACTCACCTTTCCCCTTAAGCAAGCATAAGTTGGTTTTCTAAATTTGAGACCCTGTTCTGTTCTGTAATTCAGTTCCTGTGTAGCCAAGTTTACATTCCGTGTATTACTGATATCTTATGATGTTTCTTTTTCTGTGTGACTTATTTCAGTTAGAATCATCATACCTGAATCCACTCATTGTGCTGCTAAGGGCCTGATGACATAGATTTCATTGCTGAGTGATATTGCTTTGTAAGTAAATACCACAACTTCTTTATCCATTTTTCACTTTCTGCGATGTTGAACTTGTACTGTAAACGAGGTTCTTGTAAACAGAGGCGTCCCAAACTTTGGGGTGGCTGTGTCTTTTTGATTTTAATTTCCCTAAGCTATAGGACCATAAGTGGAAGTGCCCTAGGCTCTGTTGCTTTGTTTTTTAGATGTTTCAGGAAACACCATACACTTCTCCCGAGTGTCTGTTGGCAATTTACATCCCGCCCATCAGCATAACAAGGCTCCCAGTTCTCCATGGCCTGTCCTGCCTTTCTGGATTTTACACTTTTTTCAGATGGCCCTTTTGACCGGGGGGAAGTGAGACTTCATTGTAGTGCAGATTTCCTTTGCAAGCTTGCTTGGTTGGCCAAAAAGGGCGTATGCGTTTTTTCCTGAATATATTCAGGAGAAAACGCATACGCCCTTTTTGGCCAAGTGCATCATTGTGGACGTTCTGCCTCTTTTCCTATGCTTTCAATGCAATTCCAGTCTACCTCCTGAAATCGGTTTCCTGCAATTCTGCCCCGCTTTCAAGTCCTCTTGGCAGCCTTACTTCAGTATATTTTTGGACGATAGCTGTCATTTATAACTCTGCAGGTTTGTGAATTACAGTGCCCCTGAGCTCCTTTCTTCAACTCGCTTTCTTTTGAGCTGGCCGCAACACCGCAGGATGGCTTCAGGCCCTAATCTGGTTCCGGCACGGCACGCTGAGCCTTTGGTTAATTCCTCTTCCTGGTGGGAAATGAGAGTTAAATTTGCCCGTCCAGACACCTCCAGCTAGTCTCTCATTGGTTCTCGCTATTCCTGTTCATCTTCCGCAGAAATTGCAAACTGGGCCAAACAGGAGGTTAAAGGGACTGACTCTCCAAGTCGGGAGGGTGTTAGTAAAGCGTCTGGAATGTTGCACCCGAGTACCAGGGTACGAAAACTGAGACATATTTGAACACGTCTCCCGATCACATGGTTGATCATACTCTAGGTTCCACATGCATGTTTTAGCTGAAGGAAGAATACCTTAAACCTGGGTAGTTGAAACCCGTGGAATGGGTACCATGCAATATGACTTCAAAGGGTCTTCATTTGCTCACCGAACCTCTCCAATCCTATCACTGCTGCGTTTATGCCCCTGTACACATGCTTGATTCTCTTTCGGAGACATAGCAATCCATAGGTTTTAAGATACTTACTAGTCAGGTACATTCTTAGGCATTTAATATGCGGTGTTGAGTCCATTTCGTTGAGCAAGGAGTAGCTCTTGTCTATTCCATATTTGGCTTAAGGAACTTTATCTGTGCTCATTTCAATCTCTGGTTTTATGCAGCACCCCAACTCACCTTTCCCCTTAAGCAAGCATAAGTTGGTTTTCTAAATTTGAGACCCTGTTCTGTTCTGTAATTCAGTTCCTGTGTAGCCAAGTTTACATTCCGTGTATTACTGATATCTTATGATGTTTCTTTTTCTGTGTGACTTATTTCAGTTAGAATCATCATACCTGAATCCACTCATTGTGCTGCTAAGGGCCTGATGACATAGATTTCATTGCTGAGTGATATTGCTTTGTAAGTAAATACCACAACTTCTTTATCCATTTTTCACTTTCTGCGATGTTGAACTTGTACTGTAAACGAGGTTCTTGTAAACAGAGGCGTCCCAAACTTTGGGGTGGCTGTGTCTTTTTGATTTTAATTTCCCTAAGCTATAGGACCATAAGTGGAAGTGCCCTAGGCTCTGTTGCTTTGTTTTTTAGATGTTTCAGGAAACACCATACACTTCTCCCGAGTGTCTGTTGGCAATTTACATCCCGCCCATCAGCATAACAAGGCTCCCAGTTCTCCATGGCCTGTCCTGCCTTTCTGGATTTTACACTTTTTTCAGATGGCCCTTTTGACCGGGGGGAAGTGAGACTTCATTGTAGTGCAGATTTCCTTTGCAAGCTTGCTTGGTTGGCCAAAAAGGGCGTATGCGTTTTTTCCTGAATATATTCAGGAAAAAACGCATACGCCCTTTTTGGCCAAGTGCATCATTGTGGACGTTCTGCCTCTTTTCCTATGCTTTCAATGCAATTCCAGTCTACCTCCTGAAATCGGTTTCCTGCAATTCTGCCCCGCTTTCAAGTCCTCTTGGCAGCCTTACTTCAGTATATTTTTGGACGATAGCTGTCATTTATAACTCTGCAGGTTTGTGAATTACAGTGCCCCTGAGCTCCTTTCTTCAACTCGCTTTCTTTTGAGCTGGCCGCAACACCGCAGGATGGCTTCAGGCCCTAATCTGGTTCCGGCACGGCACGCTGAGCCTTTGGTTAATTCCTCTTCCTGGTGGGAAATGAGAGTTAAATTTGCCCGTCCAGACACCTCCAGCTAGTCTCTCATTGGTTCTCGCTATTCCTGTTCATCTTCCGCAGAAATTGCAAACTGGGCCAAACAGGAGGTTAAAGGGACTGACTCTCCAAGTCGGGAGGGTGTTAGTAAAGCGTCTGGAATGTTGCACCCGAGTACCAGGGTACGAAAACTGAGACATATTTGAACACGTCTCCCGATCACATGGTTGATCATACTCTAGGTTCCACATGCATGTTTTAGCTGAAGGAAGAATACCTTAAACCTGGGTAGTTGAAACCCGTGGAATGGGTACCATGCAATATGACTTCAAAGGGTCTTCATTTGCTCACCGAACCTCTCCAATCCTATCACTGCTGCGTTTATGCCCCTGTACACATGCTTGATTCTCTTTCGGAGACATAGCAATCCATAGGTTTTAAGATACTTACTAGTCAGGTACATTCTTAGGCATTTAATATGCGGTGTTGAGTCCATTTCGTTGAGCAAGGAGTAGCTCTTGTCTATTCCATATTTGGCTTAAGGAACTTTATCTGTGCTCATTTCAATCTCTGGTTTTATGCAGCACCCCAACTCACCTTTCCCCTTAAGCAAGCATAAGTTGGTTTTCTAAATTTGAGACCCTGTTCTGTTCTGTAATTCAGTTCCTGTGTAGCCAAGTTTACATTCCGTGTATTACTGATATCTTATGATGTTTCTTTTTCTGTGTGACTTATTTCAGTTAGAATCATCATACCTGAATCCACTCATTGTGCTGCTAAGGGCCTGATGACATAGATTTCATTGCTGAGTGATATTGCTTTGTAAGTAAATACCACAACTTCTTTATCCATTTTTCACTTTCTGCGATGTTGAACTTGTACTGTAAACGAGGTTCTTGTAAACAGAGGCGTCCCAAACTTTGGGGTGGCTGTGTCTTTTTGATTTTAATTTCCCTAAGCTATAGGACCATAAGTGGAAGTGCCCTAGGCTCTGTTGCTTTGTTTTTTAGATGTTTCAGGAAACACCATACACTTCTCCCGAGTGTCTGTTGGCAATTTACATCCCGCCCATCAGCATAACAAGGCTCCCAGTTCTCCATGGCCTGTCCTGCCTTTCTGGATTTTACACTTTTTTCAGATGGCCCTTTTGACCGGGGGGAAGTGAGACTTCATTGTAGTGCAGATTTCCTTTGCAAGCTTGCTTGGTTGGCCAAAAAGGGCGTATGCGTTTTTTCCTGAATATATTCAGGAAAAAACGCATACGCCCTTTTTGGCCAAGTGCATCATTGTGGACGTTCTGCCTCTTTTCCTATGCTTTCAATGCAATTCCAGTCTACCTCCTGAAATCGGTTTCCTGCAATTCTGCCCCGCTTTCAAGTCCTCTTGGCAGCCTTACTTCAGTATATTTTTGGACGATAGCTGTCATTTATAACTCTGCAGGTTTGTGAATTACAGTGCCCCTGAGCTCCTTTCTTCAACTCGCTTTCTTTTGAGCTGGCCGCAACACCGCAGGATGGCTTCAGGCCCTAATCTGGTTCCGGCACGGCACGCTGAGCCTTTGGTTAATTCCTCTTCCTGGTGGGAAATGAGAGTTAAATTTGCCCGTCCAGACACCTCCAGCTAGTCTCTCATTGGTTCTCGCTATTCCTGTTCATCTTCCGCAGAAATTGCAAACTGGGCCAAACAGGAGGTTAAAGGGACTGACTCTCCAAGTCGGGAGGGTGTTAGTAAAGCGTCTGGAATGTTGCACCCGAGTACCAGGGTACGAAAACTGAGACATATTTGAACACGTCTCCCGATCACATGGTTGATCATACTCTAGGTTCCACATGCATGTTTTAGCTGAAGGAAGAATACCTTAAACCTGGGTAGTTGAAACCCGTGGAATGGGTACCATGCAATATGACTTCAAAGGGTCTTCATTTGCTCACCGAACCTCTCCAATCCTATCACTGCTGCGTTTATGCCCCTGTACACATGCTTGATTCTCTTTCGGAGACATAGCAATCCATAGGTTTTAAGATACTTACTAGTCAGGTACATTCTTAGGCATTTAATATGCGGTGTTGAGTCCATTTCGTTGAGCAAGGAGTAGCTCTTGTCTATTCCATATTTGGCTTAAGGAACTTTATCTGTGCTCATTTCAATCTCTGGTTTTATGCAGCACCCCAACTCACCTTTCCCCTTAAGCAAGCATAAGTTGGTTTTCTAAATTTGAGACCCTGTTCTGTTCTGTAATTCAGTTCCTGTGTAGCCAAGTTTACATTCCGTGTATTACTGATATCTTATGATGTTTCTTTTTCTGTGTGACTTATTTCAGTTAGAATCATCATACCTGAATCCACTCATTGTGCTGCTAAGGGCCTGATGACATAGATTTCATTGCTGAGTGATATTGCTTTGTAAGTAAATACCACAACTTCTTTATCCATTTTTCACTTTCTGCGATGTTGAACTTGTACTGTAAACGAGGTTCTTGTAAACAGAGGCGTCCCAAACTTTGGGGTGGCTGTGTCTTTTTGATTTTAATTTCCCTAAGCTATAGGACCATAAGTGGAAGTGCCCTAGGCTCTGTTGCTTTGTTTTTTAGATGTTTCAGGAAACACCATACACTTCTCCCGAGTGTCTGTTGGCAATTTACATCCCGCCCATCAGCATAACAAGGCTCCCAGTTCTCCATGGCCTGTCCTGCCTTTCTGGATTTTACACTTTTTTCAGATGGCCCTTTTGACCGGGGGGAAGTGAGACTTCATTGTAGTGCAGATTTCCTTTGCAAGCTTGCTTGGTTGGCCAAAAAGGGCGTATGCGTTTTTTCCTGAATATATTCAGGAAAAAACGCATACGCCCTTTTTGGCCAAGTGCATCATTGTGGACGTTCTGCCTCTTTTCCTATGCTTTCAATGCAATTCCAGTCTACCTCCTGAAATCGGTTTCCTGCAATTCTGCCCCGCTTTCAAGTCCTCTTGGCAGCCTTACTTCAGTATATTTTTGGACGATAACTGTCATTTATAACTCTGCAGGTTTGTGAATTACAGTGCCCCTGAGCTCCTTTCTTCAACTCGCTTTCTTTTGAGCTGGCCGCAACACCGCAGGATGGCTTCAGGCCCTAATCTGGTTCCGGCACGGCACGCTGAGCCTTTGGTTAATTCCTCTTCCTGGTGGGAAATGAGAGTTAAATTTGCCCGTCCAGACACCTCCAGCTAGTCTCTCATTGGTTCTCGCTATTCCTGTTCATCTTCCGCAGAAATTGCAAACTGGGCCAAACAGGAGGTTAAAGGGACTGACTCTCCAAGTCGGGAGGGTGTTAGTAAAGCGTCTGGAATGTTGCACCCGAGTACCAGGGTACGAAAACTGAGACATATTTGAACACGTCTCCCGATCACATGGTTGATCATACTCTAGGTTCCACATGCATGTTTTAGCTGAAGGAAGAATACCTTAAACCTGGGTAGTTGAAACCCGTGGAATGGGTACCATGCAATATGACTTCAAAGGGTCTTCATTTGCTCACCGAACCTCTCCAATCCTATCACTGCTGCGTTTATGCCCCTGTACACATGCTTGATTCTCTTTCGGAGACATAGCAATCCATAGGTTTTAAGATACTTACTAGTCAGGTAGATTCTTAGGCATTTAATATGCGGTGTTGAGTCCATTTCGTTGAGCAAGGAGTAGCTCTTGTCTATTCCATATTTGGCTTAAGGAACTTTATCTGTGCTCATTTCAATCTCTGGTTTTATGCAGCACCCCAACTCACCTTTCCCCTTAAGCAAGCATAAGTTGGTTTTCTAAATTTGAGACCCTGTTCTGTTCTGTAATTCAGTTCCTGTGTAGCCAAGTTTACATTCCGTGTATTACTGATATCTTATGATGTTTCTTTTTCTGTGTGACTTATTTCAGTTAGAATCATCATACCTGAATCCACTCATTGTGCTGCTAAGGGCCTGATGACATAGATTTCATTGCTGAGTGATATTGCTTTGTAAGTAAATACCACAACTTCTTTATCCATTTTTCACTTTCTGCGATGTTGAACTTGTACTGTAAACGAGGTTCTTGTAAACAGAGGCGTCCCAAACTTTGGGGTGGCTGTGTCTTTTTGATTTTAATTTCCCTAAGCTATAGGACCATAAGTGGAAGTGCCCTAGGCTCTGTTGCTTTGTTTTTTAGATGTTTCAGGAAACACCATACACTTCTCCCGAGTGTCTGTTGGCAATTTACATCCCGCCCATCAGCATAACAAGGCTCCCAGTTCTCCATGGCCTGTCCTGCCTTTCTGGATTTTACACTTTTTTCAGATGGCCCTTTTGACCGGGGGGAAGTGAGACTTCATTGTAGTGCAGATTTCCTTTGCAAGCTTGCTTGGTTGGCCAAAAAGGGCGTATGCGTTTTTTCCTGAATATATTCAGGAAAAAACGCATACGCCCTTTTTGGCCAAGTGCATCATTGTGGACGTTCTGCCTCTTTTCCTATGCTTTCAATGCAATTCCAGTCTGCCTCCTGAAATCGGTTTCCTGCAATTCTGCCCCGCTTTCAAGTCCTCTTGGCAGCCTTACTTCAGTATATTTTTGGACGATAGCTGTCATTTATAACTCTGCAGGTTTGTGAATTACAGTGCCCCTGAGCTCCTTTCTTCAACTCGCTTTCTTTTGAGCTGGCCGCAACACCGCAGGATGGCTTCAGGCCCTAATCTGGTTCCGGCACGGCACGCTGAGCCTTTGGTTAATTCCTCTTCCTGGTGGGAAATGAGAGTTAAATTTGCCCGTCCAGACACCTCCAGCTAGTCTCTCATTGGTTCTCGCTATTCCTGTTCATCTTCCGCAGAAATTGCAAACTGGGCCAAACAGGAGGTTAAAGGGACTGACTCTCCAAGTCGGGAGGGTGTTAGTAAAGCGTCTGGAATGTTGCACCCGAGTACCAGGGTACGAAAACTGAGACATATTTGAACACGTCTCCCGATCACATGGTTGATCATACTCTAGGTTCCACATGCATGTTTTAGCTGAAGGAAGAATACCTTAAACCTGGGTAGTTGAAACCCGTGGAATGGGTACCATGCAATATGACTTCAAAGGGTCTTCATTTGCTCACCGAACCTCTCCAATCCTATCACTGCTGCGTTTATGCCCCTGTACACATGCTTGATTCTCTTTCGGAGACATAGCAATCCATAGGTTTTAAGATACTTACTAGTCAGGTACATTCTTAGGCATTTAATATGCGGTGTTGAGTCCATTTCGTTGAGCAAGGAGTAGCTCTTGTCTATTCCATATTTGGCTTAAGGAACTTTATCTGTGTTCATTTCAATCTCTGGTTTTATGCAGCACCCCAACTCACCTTTCCCCTTAAGCAAGCATAAGTTGGTTTTCTAAATTTGAGACCCTGTTCTGTTCTGTAATTCAGTTCCTGTGTAGCCAAGTTTACATTCCGTGTATTACTGATATCTTATGATGTTTCTTTTTCTGTGTGACTTATTTCAGTTAGAATCATCATACCTGAATCCACTCATTGTGCTGCTAAGGGCCTGATGACATAGATTTCATTGCTGAGTGATATTGCTTTGTAAGTAAATACCACAACTTCTTTATCCATTTTTCACTTTCTGCGATGTTGAACTTGTACTGTAAACGAGGTTCTTGTAAACAGAGGCGTCCCAAACTTTGGGGTGGCTGTGTCTTTTTGATTTTAATTTCCCTAAGCTATAGGACCATAAGTGGAAGTGCCCTAGGCTCTGTTGCTTTGTTTTTTAGATGTTTCAGGAAACACCATACACTTCTCCCGAGTGTCTGTTGGCAATTTACATCCCGCCCATCAGCATAACAAGGCTCCCAGTTCTCCATGGCCTGTCCTGCCTTTCTGGATTTTACACTTTTTTCAGATGGCCCTTTTGACCGGGGGGAAGTGAGACTTCATTGTAGTGCAGATTTCCTTTGCAAGCTTGCTTGGTTGGCCAAAAAGGGCGTATGCGTTTTTTCCTGAATATATTCAGGAAAAAACGCATACGCCCTTTTTGGCCAAGTGCATCATTGTGGACGTTCTGCCTCTTTTCCTATGCTTTCAATGCAATTCCAGTCTACCTCCTGAAATCGGTTTCCTGCAATTCTGCCCCGCTTTCAAGTCCTCTTGGCAGCCTTACTTCAGTATATTTTTGGACGATAGCTGTCATTTATAACTCTGCAGGTTTGTGAATTACAGTGCCCCTGAGCTCCTTTCTTCAACTCGCTTTCTTTTGAGCTGGCCGCAACACCGCAGGATGGCTTCAGGCCCTAATCTGGTTCCGGCACGGCACGCTGAGCCTTTGGTTAATTCCTCTTCCTGGTGGGAAATGAGAGTTAAATTTGCCCGTCCAGACACCTCCAGCTAGTCTCTCATTGGTTCTCGCTATTCCTGTTCATCTTCCGCAGAAATTGCAAACTGGGCCAAACAGGAGGTTAAAGGGACTGACTCTCCAAGTCGGGAGGGTGTTAGTAAAGCGTCTGGAATGTTGCACCCGAGTACCAGGGTACGAAAACTGAGACATATTTGAACACGTCTCCCGATCACATGGTTGATCATACTCTAGGTTCCACATGCATGTTTTAGCTGAAGGAAGAATACCTTAAACCTGGGTAGTTGAAACCCGTGGAATGGGTACCATGCAATATGACTTCAAAGGGTCTTCATTTGCTCACCGAACCTCTCCAATCCTATCACTGCTGCGTTTATGCCCCTGTACACATGCTTGATTCTCTTTCGGAGACATAGCAATCCATAGGTTTTAAGATACTTACTAGTCAGGTACATTCTTAGGCATTTAATATGCGGTGTTGAGTCCATTTCGTTGAGCAAGGAGTAGCTCTTGTCTATTCCATATTTGGCTTAAGGAACTTTATCTGTGCTCATTTCAATCTCTGGTTTTATGCAGCACCCCAACTCACCTTTCCCCTTAAGCAAGCATAAGTTGGTTTTCTAAATTTGAGACCCTGTTCTGTTCTGTAATTCAGTTCCTGTGTAGCCAAGTTTACATTCCGTGTATTACTGATATCTTATGATGTTTCTTTTTCTGTGTGACTTATTTCAGTTAGAATCATCATACCTGAATCCACTCATTGTGCTGCTAAGGGCCTGATGACATAGATTTCATTGCTGAGTGATATTGCTTTGTAAGTAAATACCACAACTTCTTTATCCATTTTTCACTTTCTGCGATGTTGAACTTGTACTGTAAACGAGGTTCTTGTAAACAGAGGCGTCCCAAACTTTGGGGTGGCTGTGTCTTTTTGATTTTAATTTCCCTAAGCTATAGGACCATAAGTGGAAGTGCCCTAGGCTCTGTTGCTTTGTTTTTTAGATGTTTCAGGAAACACCATACACTTCTCCCGAGTGTCTGTTGGCAATTTACATCCCGCCCATCAGCATAACAAGGCTCCCAGTTCTCCATGGCCTGTCCTGCCTTTCTGGATTTTACACTTTTTTCAGATGGCCCTTTTGACCGGGGGGAAGTGAGACTTCATTGTAGTGCAGATTTCCTTTGCAAGCTTGCTTGGTTGGCCAAAAAGGGCGTATGCGTTTTTTCCTGAATATATTCAGGAAAAAACGCATACGCCCTTTTTGGCCAAGTGCATCATTGTGGACGTTCTGCCTCTTTTCCTATGCTTTCAATGCAATTCCAGTCTACCTCCTGAAATCGGTTTCCTGCAATTCTGCCCCGCTTTCAAGTCCTCTTGGCAGCCTTACTTCAGTATATTTTTGGACGATAGCTGTCATTTATAACTCTGCAGGTTTGTGAATTACAGTGCCCCTGAGCTCCTTTCTTCAACTCGCTTTCTTTTGAGCTGGCCGCAACACCGCAGGATGGCTTCAGGCCCTAATCTGGTTCCGGCACGGCATGCTGAGCCTTTGGTTAATTCCTCTTCCTGGTGGGAAATGAGAGTTAAATTTGCCCGTCCAGACACCTCCAGCTAGTCTCTCATTGGTTCTCGCTATTCCTGTTCATCTTCCGCAGAAATTGCAAACTGGGCCAAACAGGAGGTTAAAGGGACTGACTCTCCAAGTCGGGAGGGTGTTAGTAAAGCGTCTGGAATGTTGCACCCGAGTACCAGGGTACGAAAACTGAGACATATTTGAACACGTCTCCCGATCACATGGTTGATCATACTCTAGGTTCCACATGCATGTTTTAGCTGAAGGAAGAATACCTTAAACCTGGGTAGTTGAAACCCGTGGAATGGGTACCATGCAATATGACTTCAAAGGGTCTTCATTTGCTCACCGAACCTCTCCAATCCTATCACTGCTGCGTTTATGCCCCTGTACACATGCTTGATTCTCTTTCGGAGACATAGCAATCCATAGGTTTTAAGATACTTACTAGTCAGGTACATTCTTAGGCATTTAATATGCGGTGTTGAGTCCATTTCGTTGAGCAAGGAGTAGCTCTTGTCTATTCCATATTTGGCTTAAGGAACTTTATCTGTGTTCATTTCAATCTCTGGTTTTATGCAGCACCCCAACTCACCTTTCCCCTTAAGCAAGCATAAGTTGGTTTTCTAAATTTGAGACCCTGTTCTGTTCTGTAATTCAGTTCCTGTGTAGCCAAGTTTACATTCCGTGTATTACTGATATCTTATGATGTTTCTTTTTCTGTGTGACTTATTTCAGTTAGAATCATCATACCTGAATCCACTCATTGTGCTGCTAAGGGCCTGATGACATAGATTTCATTGCTGAGTGATATTGCTTTGTAAGTAAATACCACAACTTCTTTATCCATTTTTCACTTTCTGCGATGTTGAACTTGTACTGTAAACGAGGTTCTTGTAAACAGAGGCGTCCCAAACTTTGGGGTGGCTGTGTCTTTTTGATTTTAATTTCCCTAAGCTATAGGACCATAAGTGGAAGTGCCCTAGGCTCTGTTGCTTTGTTTTTTAGATGTTTCAGGAAACACCATACACTTCTCCCGAGTGTCTGTTGGCAATTTACATCCCGCCCATCAGCATAACAAGGCTCCCAGTTCTCCATGGCCTGTCCTGCCTTTCTGGATTTTACACTTTTTTCAGATGGCCCTTTTGACCGGGGGGAAGTGAGACTTCATTGTAGTGCAGATTTCCTTTGCAAGCTTGCTTGGTTGGCCAAAAAGGGCGTATGCGTTTTTTCCTGAATATATTCAGGAAAAAACGCATACGCCCTTTTTGGCCAAGTGCATCATTGTGGACGTTCTGCCTCTTTTCCTATGCTTTCAATGCAATTCCAGTCTACCTCCTGAAATCGGTTTCCTGCAATTCTGCCCCGCTTTCAAGTCCTCTTGGCAGCCTTACTTCAGTATATTTTTGGACGATAGCTGTCATTTATAACTCTGCAGGTTTGTGAATTACAGTGCCCCTGAGCTCCTTTCTTCAACTCGCTTTCTTTTGAGCTGGCCGCAACACCGCAGGATGGCTTCAGGCCCTAATCTGGTTCCGGCACGGCACGCTGAGCCTTTGGTTAATTCCTCTTCCTGGTGGGAAATGAGAGTTAAATTTGCCCGTCCAGACACCTCCAGCTAGTCTCTCATTGGTTCTCGCTATTCCTGTTCATCTTCCGCAGAAATTGCAAACTGGGCCAAACAGGAGGTTAAAGGGACTGACTCTCCAAGTCGGGAGGGTGTTAGTAAAGCGTCTGGAATGTTGCACCCGAGTACCAGGGTACGAAAACTGAGACATATTTGAACACGTCTCCCGATCACATGGTTGATCATACTCTAGGTTCCACATGCATGTTTTAGCTGAAGGAAGAATACCTTAAACCTGGGTAGTTGAAACCCGTGGAATGGGTACCATGCAATATGACTTCAAAGGGTCTTCATTTGCTCACCGAACCTCTCCAATCCTATCACTGCTGCGTTTATGCCCCTGTACACATGCTTGATTCTCTTTCGGAGACATAGCAATCCATAGGTTTTAAGATACTTACTAGTCAGGTACATTCTTAGGCATTTAATATGCGGTGTTGAGTCCATTTCGTTGAGCAAGGAGTAGCTCTTGTCTATTCCATATTTGGCTTAAGGAACTTTATCTGTGCTCATTTCAATCTCTGGTTTTATGCAGCACCCCAACTCACCTTTCCCCTTAAGCAAGCATAAGTTGGTTTTCTAAATTTGAGACCCTGTTCTGTTCTGTAATTCAGTTCCTGTGTAGCCAAGTTTACATTCCGTGTATTACTGATATCTTATGATGTTTCTTTTTCTGTGTGACTTATTTCAGTTAGAATCATCATACCTGAATCCACTCATTGTGCTGCTAAGGGCCTGATGACATAGATTTCATTGCTGAGTGATATTGCTTTGTAAGTAAATACCACAACTTCTTTATCCATTTTTCACTTTCTGCGATGTTGAACTTGTACTGTAAACGAGGTTCTTGTAAACAGAGGCGTCCCAAACTTTGGGGTGGCTGTGTCTTTTTGATTTTAATTTCCCTAAGCTATAGGACCATAAGTGGAAGTGCCCTAGGCTCTGTTGCTTTGTTTTTTAGATGTTTCAGGAAACACCATACACTTCTCCCGAGTGTCTGTTGGCAATTTACATCCCGCCCATCAGCATAACAAGGCTCCCAGTTCTCCATGGCCTGTCCTGCCTTTCTGGATTTTACACTTTTTTCAGATGGCCCTTTTGACCGGGGGGAAGTGAGACTTCATTGTAGTGCAGATTTCCTTTGCAAGCTTGCTTGGTTGGCCAAAAAGGGCGTATGCGTTTTTTCCTGAATATATTCAGGAAAAAACGCATACGCCCTTTTTGGCCAAGTGCATCATTGTGGACGTTCTGCCTCTTTTCCTATGCTTTCAATGCAATTCCAGTCTACCTCCTGAAATCGGTTTCCTGCAATTCTGCCCCGCTTTCAAGTCCTCTTGGCAGCCTTACTTCAGTATATTTTTGGACGATAGCTGTCATTTATAACTCTGCAGGTTTGTGAATTACAGTGCCCCTGAGCTCCTTTCTTCAACTCGCTTTCTTTTGAGCTGGCCGCAACACCGCAGGATGGCTTCAGGCCCTAATCTGGTTCCGGCACGGCACGCTGAGCCTTTGGTTAATTCCTCTTCCTGGTGGGAAATGAGAGTTAAATTTGCCCGTCCAGACACCTCCAGCTAGTCTCTCATTGGTTCTCGCTATTCCTGTTCATCTTCCGCAGAAATTGCAAACTGGGCCAAACAGGAGGTTAAAGGGACTGACTCTCCAAGTCGGGAGGGTGTTAGTAAAGCGTCTGGAATGTTGCACCCGAGTACCAGGGTACGAAAACTGAGACATATTTGAACACGTCTCCCGATCACATGGTTGATCATACTCTAGGTTCCACATGCATGTTTTAGCTGAAGGAAGAATACCTTAAACCTGGGTAGTTGAAACCCGTGGAATGGGTACCATGCAATATGACTTCAAAGGGTCTTCATTTGCTCACCGAACCTCTCCAATCCTATCACTGCTGCGTTTATGCCCCTGTACACATGCTTGATTCTCTTTCGGAGACATAGCAATCCATAGGTTTTAAGATACTTACTAGTCAGGTACATTCTTAGGCATTTAATATGCGGTGTTGAGTCCATTTCGTTGAGCAAGGAGTAGCTCTTGTCTATTCCATATTTGGTTTAAGGAACTTTATCTGTGTTCATTTCAATCTCTGGTTTTATGCAGCACCCCAACTCACCTTTCCCCTTAAGCAAGCATAAGTTGGTTTTCTAAATTTGAGACCCTGTTCTGTTCTGTAATTCAGTTCCTGTGTAGCCAAGTTTACATTCCGTGTATTACTGATATCTTATGATGTTTCTTTTTCTGTGTGACTTATTTCAGTTAGAATCATCATACCTGAATCCACTCATTGTGCTGCTAAGGGCCTGATGACATAGATTTCATTGCTGAGTGATATTGCTTTGTAAGTAAATACCACAACTTCTTTATCCATTTTTCACTTTCTGCGATGTTGAACTTGTACTGTAAACGAGGTTCTTGTAAACAGAGGCGTCCCAAACTTTGGGGTGGCTGTGTCTTTTTGATTTTAATTTCCCTAAGCTATAGGACCATAAGTGGAAGTGCCCTAGGCTCTGTTGCTTTGTTTTTTAGATGTTTCAGGAAACACCATACACTTCTCCCGAGTGTCTGTTGGCAATTTACATCCCGCCCATCAGCATAACAAGGCTCCCAGTTCTCCATGGCCTGTCCTGCCTTTCTGGATTTTACACTTTTTTCAGATGGCCCTTTTGACCGGGGGGAAGTGAGACTTCATTGTAGTGCAGATTTCCTTTGCAAGCTTGCTTGGTTGGCCAAAAAGGGCGTATGCGTTTTTTCCTGAATATATTCAGGAAAAAACGCATACGCCCTTTTTGGCCAAGTGCATCATTGTGGACGTTCTGCCTCTTTTCCTATGCTTTCAATGCAATTCCAGTCTACCTCCTGAAATCGGTTTCCTGCAATTCTGCCCCGCTTTCAAGTCCTCTTGGCAGCCTTACTTCAGTATATTTTTGGACGATAGCTGTCATTTATAACTCTGCAGGTTTGTGAATTACAGTGCCCCTGAGCTCCTTTCTTCAACTCGCTTTCTTTTGAGCTGGCCGCAACACCGCAGGATGGCTTCAGGCCCTAATCTGGTTCCGGCACGGCACGCTGAGCCTTTGGTTAATTCCTCTTCCTGGTGGGAAATGAGAGTTAAATTTGCCCGTCCAGACACCTCCAGCTAGTCTCTCATTGGTTCTCGCTATTCCTGTTCATCTTCCGCAGAAATTGCAAACTGGGCCAAACAGGAGGTTAAAGGGACTGACTCTCCAAGTCGGGAGGGTGTTAGTAAAGCGTCTGGAATGTTGCACCCGAGTACCAGGGTACGAAAACTGAGACATATTTGAACACGTCTCCCGATCACATGGTTGATCATACTCTAGGTTCCACATGCATGTTTTAGCTGAAGGAAGAATACCTTAAACCTGGGTAGTTGAAACCCGTGGAATGGGTACCATGCAATATGACTTCAAAGGGTCTTCATTTGCTCACCGAACCTCTCCAATCCTATCACTGCTGCGTTTATGCCCCTGTACACATGCTTGATTCTCTTTCGGAGACATAGCAATCCATAGGTTTTAAGATACTTACTAGTCAGGTACATTCTTAGGCATTTAATATGCGGTGTTGAGTCCATTTCGTTGAGCAAGGAGTAGCTCTTGTCTATTCCATATTTGGCTTAAGGAACTTTATCTGTGCTCATTTCAATCTCTGGTTTTATGCAGCACCCCAACTCACCTTTACCCTTAAGCAAGCATAAGTTGGTTTTCTAAATTTGAGACCCTGTTCTGTTCTGTAATTCAGTTCCTGTGTAGCCAAGTTTACATTCCGTGTATTACTGATATCTTATGATGTTTCTTTTTCTGTGTGACTTATTTCAGTTAGAATCATCATACCTGAATCCACTCATTGTGCTGCTAAGGGCCTGATGACATAGATTTCATTGCTGAGTGATATTGCTTTGTAAGTAAATACCACAACTTCTTTATCCATTTTTCACTTTCTGCGATGTTGAACTTGTACTGTAAACGAGGTTCTTGTAAACAGAGGCGTCCCAAACTTTGGGGTGGCTGTGTCTTTTTGATTTTAATTTCCCTAAGCTATAGGACCATAAGTGGAAGTGCCCTAGGCTCTGTTGCTTTGTTTTTTAGATGTTTCAGGAAACACCATACACTTCTCCCGAGTGTCTGTTGGCAATTTACATCCCGCCCATCAGCATAACAAGGCTCCCAGTTCTCCATGGCCTGTCCTGCCTTTCTGGATTTTACACTTTTTTCAGATGGCCCTTTTGACCGGGGGGAAGTGAGACTTCATTGTAGTGCAGATTTCCTTTGCAAGCTTGCTTGGTTGGCCAAAAAGGGCGTATGCGTTTTTTCCTGAATATATTCAGGAAAAAACGCATACGCCCTTTTTGGCCAAGTGCATCATTGTGGACGTTCTGCCTCTTTTCCTATGCTTTCAATGCAATTCCAGTCTACCTCCTGAAATCGGTTTCCTGCAATTCTGCCCCGCTTTCAAGTCCTCTTGGCAGCCTTACTTCAGTATATTTTTGGACGATAGCTGTCATTTATAACTCTGCAGGTTTGTGAATTACAGTGCCCCTGAGCTCCTTTCTTCAACTCGCTTTCTTTTGAGCTGGCCGCAACACCGCAGGATGGCTTCAGGCCCTAATCTGGTTCCGGCACGGCACGCTGAGCCTTTGGTTAATTCCTCTTCCTGGTGGGAAATGAGAGTTAAATTTGCCCGTCCAGACACCTCCAGCTAGTCTCTCATTGGTTCTCGCTATTCCTGTTCATCTTCCGCAGAAATTGCAAACTGGGCCAAACAGGAGGTTAAAGGGACTGACTCTCCAAGTCGGGAGGGTGTTAGTAAAGCGTCTGGAATGTTGCACCCGAGTACCAGGGTACGAAAACTGAGACATATTTGAACACGTCTCCCGATCACATGGTTGATCATACTCTAGGTTCCACATGCATGTTTTAGCTGAAGGAAGAATACCTTAAACCTGGGTAGTTGAAACCCGTGGAATGGGTACCATGCAATATGACTTCAAAGGGTCTTCATTTGCTCACCGAACCTCTCCAATCCTATCACTGCTGCGTTTATGCCCCTGTACACATGCTTGATTCTCTTTCGGAGACATAGCAATCCATAGGTTTTAAGATACTTACTAGTCAGGTACATTCTTAGGCATTTAATATGCGGTGTTGAGTCCATTTCGTTGAGCAAGGAGTAGCTCTTGTCTATTCCATATTTGGCTTAAGGAACTTTATCTGTGCTCATTTCAATCTCTGGTTTTATGCAGCACCCCAACTCACCTTTCCCCTTAAGCAAGCATAAGTTGGTTTTCTAAATTTGAGACCCTGTTCTGTTCTGTAATTCAGTTCCTGTGTAGCCAAGTTTACATTCCGTGTATTACTGATATCTTATGATGTTTCTTTTTCTGTGTGACTTATTTCAGTTAGAATCATCATACCTGAATCCACTCATTGTGCTGCTAAGGGCCTGATGACATAGATTTCATTGCTGAGTGATATTGCTTTGTAAGTAAATACCACAACTTCTTTATCCATTTTTCACTTTCTGCGATGTTGAACTTGTACTGTAAACGAGGTTCTTGTAAACAGAGGCGTCCCAAACTTTGGGGTGGCTGTGTCTTTTTGATTTTAATTTCCCTAAGCTATAGGACCATAAGTGGAAGTGCCCTAGGCTCTGTTGCTTTGTTTTTTAGATGTTTCAGGAAACACCATACACTTCTCCCGAGTGTCTGTTGGCAATTTACATCCCGCCCATCAGCATAACAAGGCTCCCAGTTCTCCATGGCCTGTCCTGCCTTTCTGGATTTTACACTTTTTTCAGATGGCCCTTTTGACCGGGGGGAAGTGAGACTTCATTGTAGTGCAGATTTCCTTTGCAAGCTTGCTTGGTTGGCCAAAAAGGGCGTATGCGTTTTTTCCTGAATATATTCAGGAAAAAACGCATACGCCCTTTTTGGCCAAGTGCATCATTGTGGACGTTCTGCCTCTTTTCCTATGCTTTCAATGCAATTCCAGTCTACCTCCTGAAATCGGTTTCCTGCAATTCTGCCCCGCTTTCAAGTCCTCTTGGCAGCCTTACTTCAGTATATTTTTGGACGATAGCTGTCATTTATAACTCTGCAGGTTTGTGAATTACAGTGCCCCTGAGCTCCTTTCTTCAACTCGCTTTCTTTTGAGCTGGCCGCAACACCGCAGGATGGCTTCAGGCCCTAATCTGGTTCCGGCACGGCACGCTGAGCCTTTGGTTAATTCCTCTTCCTGGTGGGAAATGAGAGTTAAATTTGCCCGTCCAGACACCTCCAGCTAGTCTCTCATTGGTTCTCGCTATTCCTGTTCATCTTCCGCAGAAATTGCAAACTGGGCCAAACAGGAGGTTAAAGGGACTGACTCTCCAAGTCGGGAGGGTGTTAGTAAAGCGTCTGGAATGTTGCACCCGAGTACCAGGGTACGAAAACTGAGACATATTTGAACACGTCTCCCGATCACATGGTTGATCATACTCTAGGTTCCACATGCATGTTTTAGCTGAAGGAAGAATACCTTAAACCTGGGTAGTTGAAACCCGTGGAATGGGTACCATGCAATATGACTTCAAAGGGTCTTCATTTGCTCACCGAACCTCTCCAATCCTATCACTGCTGCGTTTATGCCCCTGTACACATGCTTGATTCTCTTTCGGAGACATAGCAATCCATAGGTTTTAAGATACTTACTAGTCAGGTACATTCTTAGGCATTTAATATGCGGTGTTGAGTCCATTTCGTTGAGCAAGGAGTAGCTCTTGTCTATTCCATATTTGGCTTAAGGAACTTTATCTGTGCTCATTTCAATCTCTGGTTTTATGCAGCACCCCAACTCACCTTTCCCCTTAAGCAAGCATAAGTTGGTTTTCTAAATTTGAGACCCTGTTCTGTTCTGTAATTCAGTTCCTGTGTAGCCAAGTTTACATTCCGTGTATTACTGATATCTTATGATGTTTCTTTTTCTGTGTGACTTATTTCAGTTAGAATCATCATACCTGAATCCACTCATTGTGCTGCTAAGGGCCTGATGACATAGATTTCATTGCTGAGTGATATTGCTTTGTAAGTAAATACCACAACTTCTTTATCCATTTTTCACTTTCTGCGATGTTGAACTTGTACTGTAAACGAGGTTCTTGTAAACAGAGGCGTCCCAAACTTTGGGGTGGCTGTGTCTTTTTGATTTTAATTTCCCTAAGCTATAGGACCATAAGTGGAAGTGCCCTAGGCTCTGTTGCTTTGTTTTTTAGATGTTTCAGGAAACACCATACACTTCTCCCGAGTGTCTGTTGGCAATTTACATCCCGCCCATCAGCATAACAAGGCTCCCAGTTCTCCATGGCCTGTCCTGCCTTTCTGGATTTTACACTTTTTTCAGATGGCCCTTTTGACCGGGGGGAAGTGAGACTTCATTGTAGTGCAGATTTCCTTTGCAAGCTTGCTTGGTTGGCCAAAAAGGGCGTATGCGTTTTTTCCTGAATATATTCAGGAAAAAACGCATACGCCCTTTTTGGCCAAGTGCATCATTGTGGACGTTCTGCCTCTTTTCCTATGCTTTCAATGCAATTCCAGTCTACCTCCTGAAATCGGTTTCCTGCAATTCTGCCCCGCTTTCAAGTCCTCTTGGCAGCCTTACTTCAGTATATTTTTGGACGATAGCTGTCATTTATAACTCTGCAGGTTTGTGAATTACAGTGCCCCTGAGCTCCTTTCTTCAACTCGCTTTCTTTTGAGCTGGCCGCAACACCGCAGGATGGCTTCAGGCCCTAATCTGGTTCCGGCACGGCACGCTGAGCCTTTGGTTAATTCCTCTTCCTGGTGGGAAATGAGAGTTAAATTTGCCCGTCCAGACACCTCCAGCTAGTCTCTCATTGGTTCTCGCTATTCCTGTTCATCTTCCGCAGAAATTGCAAACTGGGCCAAACAGGAGGTTAAAGGGACTGACTCTCCAAGTCGGGAGGGTGTTAGTAAAGCGTCTGGAATGTTGCACCCGAGTACCAGGGTACGAAAACTGAGACATATTTGAACACGTCTCCCGATCACATGGTTGATCATACTCTAGGTTCCACATGCATGTTTTAGCTGAAGGAAGAATACCTTAAACCTGGGTAGTTGAAACCCGTGGAATGGGTACCATGCAATATGACTTCAAAGGGTCTTCATTTGCTCACCGAACCTCTCCAATCCTATCACTGCTGCGTTTATGCCCCTGTACACATGCTTGATTCTCTTTCGGAGACATAGCAATCCATAGGTTTTAAGATACTTACTAGTCAGGTACATTCTTAGGCATTTAATATGCGGTGTTGAGTCCATTTCGTTGAGCAAGGAGTAGCTCTTGTCTATTCCATATTTGGCTTAAGGAACTTTATCTGTGTTCATTTCAATCTCTGGTTTTATGCAGCACCCCAACTCACCTTTCCCCTTAAGCAAGCATAAGTTGGTTTTCTAAATTTGAGACCCTGTTCTGTTCTGTAATTCAGTTCCTGTGTAGCCAAGTTTACATTCCGTGTATTACTGATATCTTATGATGTTTCTTTTTCTGTGTGACTTATTTCAGTTAGAATCATCATACCTGAATCCACTCATTGTGTTGCTAAGGGCCTGATGACATAGATTTCATTGCTGAGTGATATTGCTTTGTAAGTAAATACCACAACTTCTTTATCCATTTTTCACTTTCTGCGATGTTGAACTTGTACTGTAAACGAGGTTCTTGTAAACAGAGGCGTCCCAAACTTTGGGGTGGCTGTGTCTTTTTGATTTTAATTTCCCTAAGCTATAGGACCATAAGTGGAAGTGCCCTAGGCTCTGTTGCTTTGTTTTTTAGATGTTTCAGGAAACACCATACACTTCTCCCGAGTGTCTGTTGGCAATTTACATCCCGCCCATCAGCATAACAAGGCTCCCAGTTCTCCATGGCCTGTCCTGCCTTTCTGGATTTTACACTTTTTTCAGATGGCCCTTTTGACCGGGGGGAAGTGAGACTTCATTGTAGTGCAGATTTCCTTTGCAAGCTTGCTTGGTTGGCCAAAAAGGGCGTATGCGTTTTTTCCTGAATATATTCAGGAAAAAACGCATACGCCCTTATTGGCCAAGTGCATCATTGTGGACGTTCTGCCTCTTTTCCTATGCTTTCAATGCAATTCCAGTCTACCTCCTGAAATCGGTTTCCTGCAATTCTGCCCCGCTTTCAAGTCCTCTTGGCAGCCTTACTTCAGTATATTTTTGGACGATAGCTGTCATTTATAACTCTGCAGGTTTGTGAATTACAGTGCCCCTGAGCTCCTTTCTTCAACTCGCTTTCTTTTGAGCTGGCCGCAACACCGCAAGATGGCTTCAGGCCCTAATCTGGTTCCGGCACGGCACGCTGAGCCTTTGGTTAATTCCTCTTCCTGGTGGGAAATGAGAGTTAAATTTGCCCGTCCAGACACCTCCAGCTAGTCTCTCATTGGTTCTCGCTATTCCTGTTCATCTTCCGCAGAAATTGCAAACTGGGCCAAACAGGAGGTTAAAGGGACTGACTCTCCAAGTCGGGAGGGTGTTAGTAAAGCGTCTGGAATGTTGCACCCGAGTACCAGGGTACGAAAACTGAGACATATTTGAACACGTCTCCCGATCACATGGTTGATCATACTCTAGGTTCCACATGCATGTTTTAGCTGAAGGAAGAATACCTTAAACCTGGGTAGTTGAAACCCGTGGAATGGGTACCATGCAATATGACTTCAAAGGGTCTTCATTTGCTCACCGAACCTCTCCAATCCTATCACTGCTGCGTTTATGCCCCTGTACACATGCTTGATTCTCTTTCGGAGACATAGCAATCCATAGGTTTTAAGATACTTACTAGTCAGGTACATTCTTAGGCATTTAATATGCGGTGTTGAGTCCATTTCGTTGAGCAAGGAGTAGCTCTTGTCTATTCCATATTTGGCTTAAGGAACTTTATCTGTGTTCATTTCAATCTCTGGTTTTATGCAGCACCCCAACTCACCTTTCCCCTTAAGCAAGCATAAGTTGGTTTTCTAAATTTGAGACCCTGTTCTGTTCTGTAATTCAGTTCCTGTGTAGCCAAGTTTACATTCCGTGTATTACTGATATCTTATGATGTTTCTTTTTCTGTGTGACTTATTTCAGTTAGAATCATCATACCTGAATCCACTCATTGTGCTGCTAAGGGCCTGATGACATAGATTTCATTGCTGAGTGATATTGCTTTGTAAGTAAATACCACAACTTCTTTATCCATTTTTCACTTTCTGCGATGTTGAACTTGTACTGTAAACGAGGTTCTTGTAAACAGAGGCGTCCCAAACTTTGGGGTGGCTGTGTCTTTTTGATTTTAATTTCCCTAAGCTATAGGACCATAAGTGGAAGTGCCCTAGGCTCTGTTGCTTTGTTTTTTAGATGTTTCAGGAAACACCATACACTTCTCCCGAGTGTCTGTTGGCAATTTACATCCCGCCCATCAGCATAACAAGGCTCCCAGTTCTCCATGGCCTGTCCTGCCTTTCTGGATTTTACACTTTTTTCAGATGGCCCTTTTGACCGGGGGGAAGTGAGACTTCATTGTAGTGCAGATTTCCTTTGCAAGCTTGCTTGGTTGGCCAAAAAGGGCGTATGCGTTTTTTCCTGAATATATTCAGGAAAAAACGCATACGCCCTTTTTGGCCAAGTGCATCATTGTGGACGTTCTGCCTCTTTTCCTATGCTTTCAATGCAATTCCAGTCTACCTCCTGAAATCGGTTTCCTGCAATTCTGCCCCGCTTTCAAGTCCTCTTGGCAGCCTTACTTCAGTATATTTTTGGACGATAGCTGTCATTTATAACTCTGCAGGTTTGTGAATTACAGTGCCCCTGAGCTCCTTTCTTCAACTCGCTTTCTTTTGAGCTGGCCGCAACACCGCAGGATGGCTTCAGGCCCTAATCTGGTTCCGGCACGGCACGCTGAGCCTTTGGTTAATTCCTCTTCCTGGTGGGAAATGAGAGTTAAATTTGCCCGTCCAGACACCTCCAGCTAGTCTCTCATTGGTTCTCGCTATTCCTGTTCATCTTCCGCAGAAATTGCAAACTGGGCCAAACAGGAGGTTAAAGGGACTGACTCTCCAAGTCGGGAGGGTGTTAGTAAAGCGTCTGGAATGTTGCACCCGAGTACCAGGGTACGAAAACTGAGACATATTTGAACACGTCTCCCGATCACATGGTTGATCATACTCTAGGTTCCACATGCATGTTTTAGCTGAAGGAAGAATACCTTAAACCTGGGTAGTTGAAACCCGTGGAATGGGTACCATGCAATATGACTTCAAAGGGTCTTCATTTGCTCACCGAACCTCTCCAATCCTATCACTGCTGCGTTTATGCCCCTGTACACATGCTTGATTCTCTTTCGGAGACATAGCAATCCATAGGTTTTAAGATACTTACTAGTCAGGTACATTCTTAGGCATTTAATATGCGGTGTTGAGTCCATTTCGTTGAGCAAGGAGTAGCTCTTGTCTATTCCATATTTGGCTTAAGGAACTTTATCTGTGCTCATTTCAATCTCTGGTTTTATGCAGCACCCCAACTCACCTTTCCCCTTAAGCAAGCATAAGTTGGTTTTCTAAATTTGAGACCCTGTTCTGTTCTGTAATTCAGTTCCTGTGTAGCCAAGTTTACATTCCGTGTATTACTGATATCTTATGATGTTTCTTTTTCTGTGTGACTTATTTCAGTTAGAATCATCATACCTGAATCCACTCATTGTGCTGCTAAGGGCCTGATGACATAGATTTCATTGCTGAGTGATATTGCTTTGTAAGTAAATACCACAACTTCTTTATCCATTTTTCACTTTCTGCGATGTTGAACTTGTACTGTAAACGAGGTTCTTGTAAACAGAGGCGTCCCAAACTTTGGGGTGGCTGTGTCTTTTTGATTTTAATTTCCCTAAGCTATAGGACCATAAGTGGAAGTGCCCTAGGCTCTGTTGCTTTGTTTTTTAGATGTTTCAGGAAACACCATACACTTCTCCCGAGTGTCTGTTGGCAATTTACATCCCGCCCATCAGCATAACAAGGCTCCCAGTTCTCCATGGCCTGTCCTGCCTTTCTGGATTTTACACTTTTTTCAGATGGCCCTTTTGACCGGGGGGAAGTGAGACTTCATTGTAGTGCAGATTTCCTTTGCAAGCTTGCTTGGTTGGCCAAAAAGGGCGTATGCGTTTTTTCCTGAATATATTCAGGAAAAAACGCATACGCCCTTTTTGGCCAAGTGCATCATTGTGGACGTTCTGCCTCTTTTCCTATGCTTTCAATGCAATTCCAGTCTACCTCCTGAAATCGGTTTCCTGCAATTCTGCCCCGCTTTCAAGTCCTCTTGGCAGCCTTACTTCAGTATATTTTTGGACGATAGCTGTCATTTATAACTCTGCAGGTTTGTGAATTACAGTGCCCCTGAGCTCCTTTCTTCAACTCGCTTTCTTTTGAGCTGGCCGCAACACCGCAGGATGGCTTCAGGCCCTAATCTGGTTCCGGCACGGCACGCTGAGCCTTTGGTTAATTCCTCTTCCTGGTGGGAAATGAGAGTTAAATTTGCCCGTCCAGACACCTCCAGCTAGTCTCTCATTGGTTCTCGCTATTCCTGTTCATCTTCCGCAGAAATTGCAAACTGGGCCAAACAGGAGGTTAAAGGGACTGACTCTCCAAGTCGGGAGGGTGTTAGTAAAGCGTCTGGAATGTTGCACCCGAGTACCAGGGTACGAAAACTGAGACATATTTGAACACGTCTCCCGATCACATGGTTGATCATACTCTAGGTTCCACATGCATGTTTTAGCTGAAGGAAGAATACCTTAAACCTGGGTAGTTGAAACCCGTGGAATGGGTACCATGCAATATGACTTCAAAGGGTCTTCATTTGCTCACCGAACCTCTCCAATCCTATCACTGCTGCGTTTATGCCCCTGTACACATGCTTGATTCTCTTTCGGAGACATAGCAATCCATAGGTTTTAAGATACTTACTAGTCAGGTACATTCTTAGGCATTTAATATGCGGTGTTGAGTCCATTTCGTTGAGCAAGGAGTAGCTCTTGTCTATTCCATATTTGGCTTAAGGAACTTTATCTGTGCTCATTTCAATCTCTGGTTTTATGCAGCACCCCAACTCACCTTTCCCCTTAAGCAAGCATAAGTTGGTTTTCTAAATTTGAGACCCTGTTCTGTTCTGTAATTCAGTTCCTGTGTAGCCAAGTTTACATTCCGTGTATTACTGATATCTTATGATGTTTCTTTTTCTGTGTGACTTATTTCAGTTAGAATCATCATACCTGAATCCACTCATTGTGCTGCTAAGGGCCTGATGACATAGATTTCATTGCTGAGTGATATTGCTTTGTAAGTAAATACCACAACTTCTTTATCCATTTTTCACTTTCTGCGATGTTGAACTTGTACTGTAAACGAGGTTCTTGTAAACAGAGGCGTCCCAAACTTTGGGGTGGCTGTGTCTTTTTGATTTTAATTTCCCTAAGCTATAGGACCATAAGTGGAAGTGCCCTAGGCTCTGTTGCTTTGTTTTTTAGATGTTTCAGGAAACACCATACACTTCTCCCGAGTGTCTGTTGGCAATTTACATCCCGCCCATCAGCATAACAAGGCTCCCAGTTCTCCATGGCCTGTCCTGCCTTTCTGGATTTTACACTTTTTTCAGATGGCCCTTTTGACCGGGGGGAAGTGAGACTTCATTGTAGTGCAGATTTCCTTTGCAAGCTTGCTTGGTTGGCCAAAAAGGGCGTATGCGTTTTTTCCTGAATATATTCAGGAAAAAACGCATACGCCCTTTTTGGCCAAGTGCATCATTGTGGACGTTCTGCCTCTTTTCCTATGCTTTCAATGCAATTCCAGTCTACCTCCTGAAATCGGTTTCCTGCAATTCTGCCCCGCTTTCAAGTCCTCTTGGCAGCCTTACTTCAGTATATTTTTGGACGATAGCTGTCATTTATAACTCTGCAGGTTTGTGAATTACAGTGCCCCTGAGCTCCTTTCTTCAACTCGCTTTCTTTTGAGCTGGCCGCAACACCGCAGGATGGCTTCAGGCCCTAATCTGGTTCCGGCACGGCACGCTGAGCCTTTGGTTAATTCCTCTTCCTGGTGGGAAATGAGAGTTAAATTTGCCCGTCCAGACACCTCCAGCTAGTCTCTCATTGGTTCTCGCTATTCCTGTTCATCTTCCGCAGAAATTGCAAACTGGGCCAAACAGGAGGTTAAAGGGACTGACTCTCCAAGTCGGGAGGGTGTTAGTAAAGCGTCTGGAATGTTGCACCCGAGTACCAGGGTACGAAAACTGAGACATATTTGAACACGTCTCCCGATCACATGGTTGATCATACTCTAGGTTCCACATGCATGTTTTAGCTGAAGGAAGAATACCTTAAACCTGGGTAGTTGAAACCCGTGGAATGGGTACCATGCAATATGACTTCAAAGGGTCTTCATTTGCTCACCGAACCTCTCCAATCCTATCACTGCTGCGTTTATGCCCCTGTACACATGCTTGATTCTCTTTCGGAGACATAGCAATCCATAGGTTTTAAGATACTTACTAGTCAGGTACATTCTTAGGCATTTAATATGCGGTGTTGAGTCCATTTCGTTGAGCAAGGAGTAGCTCTTGTCTATTCCATATTTGGCTTAAGGAACTTTATCTGTGTTCATTTCAATCTCTGGTTTTATGCAGCACCCCAACTCACCTTTCCCCTTAAGCAAGCATAAGTTGGTTTTCTAAATTTGAGACCCTGTTCTGTTCTGTAATTCAGTTCCTGTGTAGCCAAGTTTACATTCCGTGTATTACTGATATCTTATGATGTTTCTTTTTCTGTGTGACTTATTTCAGTTAGAATCATCATACCTGAATCCACTCATTGTGCTGCTAAGGGCCTGATGACATAGATTTCATTGCTGAGTGATATTGCTTTGTAAGTAAATACCACAACTTCTTTATCCATTTTTCACTTTCTGCGATGTTGAACTTGTACTGTAAACGAGGTTCTTGTAAACAGAGGCGTCCCAAACTTTGGGGTGGCTGTGTCTTTTTGATTTTAATTTCCCTAAGCTATAGGACCATAAGTGGAAGTGCCCTAGGCTCTGTTGCTTTGTTTTTTAGATGTTTCAGGAAACACCATACACTTCTCCCGAGTGTCTGTTGGCAATTTACATCCCGCCCATCAGCATAACAAGGCTCCCAGTTCTCCATGGCCTGTCCTGCCTTTCTGGATTTTACACTTTTTTCAGATGGCCCTTTTGACCGGGGGGAAGTGAGACTTCATTGTAGTGCAGATTTCCTTTGCAAGCTTGCTTGGTTGGCCAAAAAGGGCGTATGCGTTTTTTCCTGAATATATTCAGGAAAAAACGCATACGCCCTTTTTGGCCAAGTGCATCATTGTGGACGTTCTGCCTCTTTTCCTATGCTTTCAATGCAATTCCAGTCTACCTCCTGAAATCGGTTTCCTGCAATTCTGCCCCGCTTTCAAGTCCTCTTGGCAGCCTTACTTCAGTATATTTTTGGACGATAGCTGTCATTTATAACTCTGCAGGTTTGTGAATTACAGTGCCCCTGAGCTCCTTTCTTCAACTCGCTTTCTTTTGAGCTGGCCGCAACACCGCAGGATGGCTTCAGGCCCTAATCTGGTTCCGGCACGGCACGCTGAGCCTTTGGTTAATTCCTCTTCCTCGTGGGAAATGAGAGTTAAATTTGCCCGTCCAGACACCTCCAGCTAGTCTCTCATTGGTTCTCGCTATTCCTGTTCATCTTCCGCAGAAATTGCAAACTGGGCCAAACAGGAGGTTAAAGGGACTGACTCTCCAAGTCGGGAGGGTGTTAGTAAAGCGTCTGGAATGTTGCACCCGAGTACCAGGGTACGAAAACTGAGACATATTTGAACACGTCTCCCGATCACATGGTTGATCATACTCTAGGTTCCACATGCATGTTTTAGCTGAAGGAAGAATACCTTAAACCTGGGTAGTTGAAACCCGTGGAATGGGTACCATGCAATATGACTTCAAAGGGTCTTCATTTGCTCACCGAACCTCTCCAATCCTATCACTGCTGCGTTTATGCCCCTGTACACATGCTTGATTCTCTTTCGGAGACATAGCAATCCATAGGTTTTAAGATACTTACTAGTCAGGTACATTCTTAGGCATTTAATATGCGGTGTTGAGTCCATTTCGTTGAGCAAGGAGTAGCTCTTGTCTATTCCATATTTGGCTTAAGGAACTTTATCTGTGCTCATTTCAATCTCTGGTTTTATGCAGCACCCCAACTCACCTTTCCCCTTAAGCAAGCATAAGTTGGTTTTCTAAATTTGAGACCCTGTTCTGTTCTGTAATTCAGTTCCTGTGTAGCCAAGTTTACATTCCGTGTATTACTGATATCTTATGATGTTTCTTTTTCTGTGTGACTTATTTCAGTTAGAATCATCATACCTGAATCCACTCATTGTGCTGCTAAGGGCCTGATGACATAGATTTCATTGCTGAGTGATATTGCTTTGTAAGTAAATACCACAACTTCTTTATCCATTTTTCACTTTCTGCGATGTTGAACTTGTACTGTAAACGAGGTTCTTGTAAACAGAGGCGTCCCAAACTTTGGGGTGGCTGTGTCTTTTTGATTTTAATTTCCCTAAGCTATAGGACCATAAGTGGAAGTGCCCTAGGCTCTGTTGCTTTGTTTTTTAGATGTTTCAGGAAACACCATACACTTCTCCCGAGTGTCTGTTGGCAATTTACATCCCGCCCATCAGCATAACAAGGCTCCCAGTTCTCCATGGCCTGTCCTGCCTTTCTGGATTTTACACTTTTTTCAGATGGCCCTTTTGACCGGGGGGAAGTGAGACTTCATTGTAGTGCAGATTTCCTTTGCAAGCTTGCTTGGTTGGCCAAAAAGGGCGTATGCGTTTTTTCCTGAATATATTCAGGAAAAAACGCATACGCCCTTTTTGGCCAAGTGCATCATTGTGGACGTTCTGCCTCTTTTCCTATGCTTTCAATGCAATTCCAGTCTACCTCCTGAAATCGGTTTCCTGCAATTCTGCCCCGCTTTCAAGTCCTCTTGGCAGCCTTACTTCAGTATATTTTTGGACGATAGCTGTCATTTATAACTCTGCAGGTTTGTGAATTACAGTGCCCCTGAGCTCCTTTCTTCAACTCGCTTTCTTTTGAGCTGGCCGCAACACCGCAGGATGGCTTCAGGCCCTAATCTGGTTCCGGCACGGCACGCTGAGCCTTTGGTTAATTCCTCTTCCTGGTGGGAAATGAGAGTTAAATTTGCCCGTCCAGACACCTCCAGCTAGTCTCTCATTGGTTCTCGCTATTCCTGTTCATCTTCCGCAGAAATTGCAAACTGGGCCAAACAGGAGGTTAAAGGGACTGACTCTCCAAGTCGGGAGGGTGTTAGTAAAGCGTCTGGAATGTTGCACCCGAGTACCAGGGTACGAAAACTGAGACATATTTGAACACGTCTCCGATCACATGGTTGATCATACTCTAGGTTCCACATGCATGTTTTAGCTGAAGGAAGAATACCTTAAACCTGGGTAGTTGAAACCCGTGGAATGGGTACCATGCAATATGACTTCAAAGGGTCTTCATTTGCTCACCGAACCTCTCCAATCCTATCACTGCTGCGTTTATGCCCCTGTACACATGCTTGATTCTCTTTCGGAGACATAGCAATCCATAGGTTTTAAGATACTTACTAGTCAGGTACATTCTTAGGCATTTAATATGCGGTGTTGAGTCCATTTCGTTGAGCAAGGAGTAGCTCTTGTCTAATTCCATATTTGGCTTAAGGAACTTTATCTGTGCTCATTTCAATCTCTGGTTTTATGCAGCACCCCAACTCACCTTTCCCCTTAAGCAAGCATAAGTTGGTTTTCTAAATTTGAGACCCTGTTCTGTTCTGTAATTCAGTTCCTGTGTAGCCAAGTTTACATTCCGTGTATTACTGATATCTTATGATGTTTCTTTTTCTGTGTGACTTATTTCAGTTAGAATCATCATACCTGAATCCACTCATTGTGCTGCTAAGGGCCTGATGACATAGATTTCATTGCTGAGTGATATTGCTTTGTAAGTAAATACCACAACTTCTTTATCCATTTTTCACTTTCTGCGATGTTGAACTTGTACTGTAAACGAGGTTCTTGTAAACAGAGGCGTCCCAAACTTTGGGGTGGCTGTGTCTTTTTGATTTTAATTTCCCTAAGCTATAGGACCATAAGTGGAAGTGCCCTAGGCTCTGTTGCTTTGTTTTTTAGATGTTTCAGGAAACACCATACACTTCTCCCGAGTGTCTGTTGGCAATTTACATCCCGCCCATCAGCATAACAAGGCTCCCAGTTCTCCATGGCCTGTCCTGCCTTTCTGGATTTTACACTTTTTTCAGATGGCCCTTTTGACCGGGGGGAAGTGAGACTTCATTGTAGTGCAGATTTCCTTTGCAAGCTTGCTTGGTTGGCCAAAAAGGGCGTATGCGTTTTTTTCCTGAATATATTCAGGAAAAAACGCATACGCCCTTTTTGGCCAAGTGCATCATTGTGGACGTTCTGCCTCTTTTCCTATGCTTTCAATGCAATTCCAGTCTACCTCCTGAAATCGGTTTCCTGCAATTCTGCCCCGCTTTCAAGTCCTCTTGGCAGCCTTACTTCAGTATATTTTTGGACGATAGCTGTCATTTATAACTCTGCAGGTTTGTGAATTACAGTGCCCCTGAGCTCCTTTCTTCAACTCGCTTTCTTTTGAGCTGGCCGCAACACCGCAGGATGGCTTCAGGCCCTAATCTGGTTCCGGCACGGCACGCTGAGCCTTTGGTTAATTCCTCTTCCTGGTGGGAAATGAGAGTTAAATTTGCCCGTCCAGACACCTCCAGCTAGTCTCTCATTGGTTCTCGCTATTCCTGTTCATCTTCCGCAGAAATTGCAAACTGGGCCAAACAGGAGGTTAAAGGGACTGACTCTCCAAGTCGGGAGGGTGTTAGTAAAGCGTCTGGAATGTTGCACCCGAGTACCAGGGTACGAAAACTGAGACATATTTGAACACGTCTCCCGATCACATGGTTGATCATACTCTAGGTTCCACATGCATGTTTTAGCTGAAGGAAGAATACCTTAAACCTGGGTAGTTGAAACCCGTGGAATGGGTACCATGCAATATGACTTCAAAGGGTCTTCATTTGCTCACCGAACCTCTCCAATCCTATCACTGCTGCGTTTATGCCCCTGTACACATGCTTGATTCTCTTTCGGAGACATAGCAATCCATAGGTTTTAAGATACTTACTAGTCAGGTACATTCTTAGGCATTTAATATGCGGTGTTGAGTCCATTTCGTTGAGCAAGGAGTAGCTCTTGTCTATTCCATATTTGGCTTAAGGAACTTTATCTGTGCTCATTTCAATCTCTGGTTTTATGCAGCACCCCAACTCACCTTTCCCCTTAAGCAAGCATAAGTTGGTTTTCTAAATTTGAGACCCTGTTCTGTTCTGTAATTCAGTTCCTGTGTAGCCAAGTTTACATTCCGTGTATTACTGATATCTTATGATGTTTCTTTTTCTGTGTGACTTATTTCAGTTAGAATCATCATACCTGAATCCACTCATTGTGCTGCTAAGGGCCTGATGACATAGATTTCATTGCTGAGTGATATTGCTTTGTAAGTAAATACCACAACTTCTTTATCCATTTTTCACTTTCTGCGATGTTGAACTTGTACTGTAAACGAGGTTCTTGTAAACAGAGGCGTCCCAAACTTTGGGGTGGCTGTGTCTTTTTGATTTTAATTTCCCTAAGCTATAGGACCATAAGTGGAAGTGCCCTAGGCTCTGTTGCTTTGTTTTTTAGATGTTTCAGGAAACACCATACACTTCTCCCGAGTGTCTGTTGGCAATTTACATCCCGCCCATCAGCATAACAAGGCTCCCAGTTCTCCATGGCCTGTCCTGCCTTTCTGGATTTTACACTTTTTTCAGATGGCCCTTTTGACCGGGGGGAAGTGAGACTTCATTGTAGTGCAGATTTCCTTTGCAAGCTTGCTTGGTTGGCCAAAAAGGGCGTATGCGTTTTTTCCTGAATATATTCAGGAAAAAACGCATACGCCCTTTTTGGCCAAGTGCATCATTGTGGACGTTCTGCCTCTTTTCCTATGCTTTCAATGCAATTCCAGTCTACCTCCTGAAATCGGTTTCCTGCAATTCTGCCCCGCTTTCAAGTCCTCTTGGCAGCCTTACTTCAGTATATTTTTGGACGATAGCTGTCATTTATAACTCTGCAGGTTTGTGAATTACAGTGCCCCTGAGCTCCTTTCTTCAACTCGCTTTCTTTTGAGCTGGCCGCAACACCGCAGGATGGCTTCAGGCCCTAATCTGGTTCCGGCACGGCACGCTGAGCCTTTGGTTAATTCCTCTTCCTGGTGGGAAATGAGAGTTAAATTTGCCCGTCCAGACACCTCCAGCTAGTCTCTCATTGGTTCTCGCTATTCCTGTTCATCTTCCGCAGAAATTGCAAACTGGGCCAAACAGGAGGTTAAAGGGACTGACTCTCCAAGTCGGGAGGGTGTTAGTAAAGCGTCTGGAATGTTGCACCCGAGTACCAGGGTACGAAAACTGAGACATATTTGAACACGTCTCCCGATCACATGGTTGATCATACTCTAGGTTCCACATGCATGTTTTAGCTGAAGGAAGAATACCTTAAACCTGGGTAGTTGAAACCCGTGGAATGGGTACCATGCAATATGACTTCAAAGGGTCTTCATTTGCTCACCGAACCTCTCCAATCCTATCACTGCTGCGTTTATGCCCCTGTACACATGCTTGATTCTCTTTCGGAGACATAGCAATCCATAGGTTTTAAGATACTTACTAGTCAGGTACATTCTTAGGCATTTAATATGCGGTGTTGAGTCCATTTCGTTGAGCAAGGAGTAGCTCTTGTCTATTCCATATTTGGCTTAAGGAACTTTATCTGTGTTCATTTCAATCTCTGGTTTTATGCAGCACCCCAACTCACCTTTCCCCTTAAGCAAGCATAAGTTGGTTTTCTAAATTTGAGACCCTGTTCTGTTCTGTAATTCAGTTCCTGTGTAGCCAAGTTTACATTCCGTGTATTACTGATATCTTATGATGTTTCTTTTTCTGTGTGACTTATTTCAGTTAGAATCATCATACCTGAATCCACTCATTGTGCTGCTAAGGGCCTGATGACATAGATTTCATTGCTGAGTGATATTGCTTTGTAAGTAAATACCACAACTTCTTTATCCATTTTTCACTTTCTGCGATGTTGAACTTGTACTGTAA